>NC_051161.1:23329793-23555173 GCF_013339745.2 Dermacentor silvarum
ACCCGAGTAGGGCTAAACGGAGCCCGTTCGCTGATGAATATGCGCGGACGCATGTGTATAACGGCGCACCCCCCCCCGCTGACGCGCGACGCTTCATTATGTCCCGTTGCGTCACCTTTGAAACAGTGAAACCCCCATCTTATAGAGATAGGAGAAGTGCTGCGGAGAATGGCCTGCAGGATGGACGTCAACATGTCGGAAAGGCCCAGTGGCGTCGTGGAATGCCGCGGGAGCTGCAAATGACCGAGATGACCTCGGCGCGGAAGATCTATCGCGCCGCCTACAAGTCTTATTCCTTTCGTCTTCGTGCCTTGCGCACAGCGGGGATTAGCCTCGATGAGTATCGGATTAAGCTCACGTCAGCACTTCGCAACTTGCACCCCGTCTCCTCTTTTTTTCTCTCTCTCGCTTTCTTTCTTTCTTTATTTATTTTATTTGTATCCACGGACTCGCGACAGCTACAGACACGCGAAGGTACGGCCAGGTGGTACTTTCGGACTGAGACGGAATAACTGTTCCTTTCGGATAAATAAAAAGGAAAGAAACATACTTTTAGTACTCCACTATAGCAACCGGTAAATTGGATCCGCGCTCTTGTATACGTAACATCGAAGAGCGATCCTGCAAGTAATTCTGTTCAATGGCTAATCGCAGTAAAATTTATCGAAAGGCATACTGCATGTTCAATCTACTTTTTCACAGCCGTGGAGACAGTTGATATGTGTATATCATGGTTCCCGCGCCTATATACAGGGTGTCCCAACTACCGTGCACCAAGATTTTAAAAAAGAGCAATTGCGTTACTCGAAGAAAACCTAGTGCATATTGTTTCCAGTACAGTGGAGTAGCCGCCGGTAATTTTTTCCGTACTGAAATTTAATTGGGTAATTGTAATTAATTATCTAACTTGAGGAGTACTGTCCTAATTATCAAAGTGTCAATGGGAAAATTGTAAAGCAACATGAAAACTCCCGATACAGCTTTCTGTTGCTCAATACGTGCTACATAAAAGCTTTCTCTTTTTCAAGACGATAGTCTTTCTTTGGCTACCTAAATGCGAAAAACTTAGTCTGTCTTTCACTTGATTCAACCGCCCGGCCAAAACCGAGCATGAGGAGAGGAGGTGCAGATAGAGAAAGAGTGACAAACAGAGAGCGAGTTTAAGAAATAAATAAAATAAGCTTTTTTGTCGATGCGGGATGGGAACCCGGATACCCATGGTCCGAAATCGAGTGGCATACCCACTAGGCTATAGGCCCACGCGTTTAGACCATACATTTATGGGAACCATATGATTGCGGTGGACCATTAGAGTTGCGGAATAGAGACCAAGAGAAGGGAAGCACAGTCGAGGACGGCAGAAAACTAGGTGGGGTGATGAAGTTAGGAAAATACCTTCAAGCACCGCCAAAGGACCCGTATATTGACAAGCTTTACTAACGAAAGCACGCATCCTCAGTATATAGCCGAAGTTCGGGGACGCCTGTCGCTCGTTCTGCCGCGCGCAGCGAAAGCCCGGAAACGACTAAGCACATTGTAATGGAATGCAAAGCAACGACCGTAAGGAAATTCAACCGCTGGGATTCAAAGCTGACGGGAGCGTTGACTGGCCAGCGGTCGAAATAAGCAGGAGACGTTTAGAGTACTGGAGGTGAAAAAGCAGGGAAGGAATTGACAGGAGCAGGGCTCATGACAGGTGACTGTACACTATAGAAATATGGGTTTTAACGAAGAGAGAAAATGTAAAGTAGAGATAGGCAAAATGCTAGGCTGTAATAGATGCAGTAAAGCCTGATTAACCTAAACATGTTAGGGTGCTATTTGTTGCCTCCCCGTTTCAAAGAGGATGCGAATAGAAACCACCATGATTCATCATTCATTCATTCAAGGATTGAATGAATTGAATTGATTGCAATGAATTGATCGAATTGAAGATCCTTAGACCGTGGCCGTATGCATCGATGGGACAAAAAGCCACAAGAGCGTTGTTGCAACCGCCAAGACCTGTCAAGTCGACAGGTCTTGGCGGCCGTGTGTAGACTTGGTTCGAACCTTCAAATGTGCGTGCAAGTGTGTGCTCTCTATTTCCTCTCTCTCTCTTCATCCGTGTACCCCTTCCCCCAGTGCAGGTTAGCAAACCGGATGTGCGTCTGGTTAACCTCCCTGCCTTCCTCTCTTCTATCTCTCTCTCTCCATTCATTCACATTCATTCACTCATTCCTTTTTGTTTCGTTAAAGACCCCCCCCCCCCCCCCCCCCCTCCAGATGGTGTTACATAAGGGGTGCATGTTCGTTCAGAAAGAGTGTAACAGTCACAAAGCTTGATGGGAACGAGACGATCGTCGCCTCAGTGGAGAATCGCGGACGAAACTGACGTAAAAAAAAAAAAAAGAAAGTTCTCCCGTATTGCCAAAGCAATTCGCAAGCTAGAGCTGCTCGCATCCGAGCAGCTGCCGGCCAACTAGTTATTTTGAATCCAGAAAGCCCAATGTGAATGTGTAATTCTTTATACGCTGAGTTTGATGTGTGTGTGAAAACTTTTTATTTACAAAAGTCCTGAGGCTCGACTATTTCAAGCCGAGGCGGGCCGCACCTAAATATTAATCCTGATTTAAGGGTTGAAAACTTAGCGCAAAGCCCGTAGTAGCGTTTCTGATACGTTAGAGCAACGTTTTCTCCAGCTCTAGATAGCTCATCAAACCAGTTACTAATTAATTACTTACTATATTAATGAATATATAACTCGAACACCATTCCTTCATTTTCTCTACTTTATTTTTCTTTTTTTACTGTTGTACCAATGTTCTTTTTTGCTGCTAGAAATAAAGGTGATCAATTCATTCTAATTTTCCTTGATGCGGAACGTTGAAACAATGCTTAATATTGCCACAACATTACCTTGGTTCTGTCCAACTACATGGCATTTGCATATTTTTAAATCTTGGTGCATCATAGTTGGGGCATCCTGTATATATATATATATATATATATATATATATATATATATATATCTATATATATATATATATATATATATATATATATTACTACGCGATACTCCCTCTTAACTGACACGGCGAACATCACGCACACTGACTTCTCTAGAGGGCTGTCGACCGAAGGCGTGACGCCACATCTCGTAACAGGCGGATATATTGGGCGCCTCGTCGATATTACCATATATACACTTATATCACGCACCGCAGCACCCCTTCCCTTCTTCACGTATGGAAGCTGCACGCTTCCGATTCGAGCCAGGGCGGCGCGCAGCAATGATTAACCTTCCGCGCTGTATAACGGCGCGCCTCCGCCAGCTACACACAGCCGGGCGTGAGACCTCCTTTGGGGCAAAAACAAACCTCCCATACGGGCGGGCGACTTTTCTTCGAGCGGCGGTGCAACACACAACGCAAGACGGGAAGCGTGCTCGCAGCGTGATCCCCGCCGATGCTGCTTGCATGCTGTTTGCCGGGACCGGGCCAAGCGCGGGGTCGGCCGGGAAATGGGCCTTCAGGAAGATGCTACTTTAGGAAATCGCACGAAGCCGCTCGCACGCCTTGCCTGTGCCTCTGCCGAAACCGCGAAGCCATCCTTCCACGGACTCCCTTCGCCACAGCTCTCGCTTTTCACTCATCCGCACGTTCTCGTTTGTACTTTTTTTTTCTGGTGGTATTTTTTTTTTTTTTTTTTTTTTTTAGACGCGCCGCAGTGAGGGCTGCGTACACTACTGCTCCCCTTGCGCTTTTTGCGTCTTTTTGTACGTTATTTTCGGGCTTTCTTCTGTGCCATTTGTCAGTTTATGTTTCTTGTCTTACCTTTTTTTTTTTTTTGTCGTTGTTGTTGCTTTTTGCTGACGTTGTTGTTACCTTTCTCGCTCGCTTGAGCGCGATAGAGAGGACACGGAGCGTTGTGTTTGCGGTTGGGTGCGAGAGCGCGTGGTCGTCTTAAACATCGTGTGCTCCGCAGTTACGCGCGCGAGAGAGATTGCTGTACGCCGCCGTTTTATTCGCCTGGTAAGATCCCGGAGGCGCCGGTAGTATAGCGCGAGCGTGCGGGTTATTTCACGAGGAAGCGCGGGGGTTCCAGGATGTTTCCCGTGTATGCAGGTGCGTATAGGGTAGGCTCCTGCGCGCTCCTAGACGAGCGGGTCAACGAAAGCCATGGCGCACTTTCGAGGGATGAGAGGAAGGCGCAGTGGCATGTATAACGGAGTGAACAGTTTGGCCAAATGTAAAAAAAAAAAAAAAATTTGGAGGACGCTTAAGCTTCGCCTTTAAGAGTGGAACGCGATAGCATTCAAAGATCCCTGACTGCTTGTCGGGCTTCCCGGCAACTGCAGCTTTCTTTTTTCTCCACCTTCGCCTCTGCGCGCCGCTGCTCTGCGCGCCGCTGCCGTTTTACGCTGCCGAGGAGGCGAGCGCCATCTGGATGATGGTGTTTTTGCAAGTAACATACCCGGGCGTGCCGCTGTTGGTATGGTAGAAATGCTGGAAAAGGGGCTTGTGTTTGAGTTTCCTCGTAACAGAATTGCGTTTTCTCGCATATTCGAATTGCAGTCCGACGCTATCATGTCCGTAGGTTGTGGTTAAGTCGTACTTTACGATTTTTCTGACGGATTTTACTTTGAGAACTTTAACTCACTAACACCTCTTCACTAACACCTCTGCGCCATGCGGAGGGTCGCGGTGGTTCGAGATGATTTTCTCCGCCGTGGACGCCGAGACTACACGCCGACGCCGGATTTTCTGCGACACCGGGCCCTTAACGCTATCGCGTTAAAATCAAGTAGGGGTTCGCGGATAATCGAAAATTTCGAACAACGAATCCAATGTAGTGTCCTAATTGATTCGGTCCTCGAATTGAATAATCACTATCAGTAAATACGAATATTTTTTGCATTCTTCTCGAATATGTTTAAATGCCAATTGCACCAAATATAAACCCAAAATTGGAGCAAGAGTACGATAAATTTCATCCGTGCGAACGTAGTAGAGGCATAGAAGCACGATAACTTATGGTAGTGCAGCAGGCTACGTCGCTCAGGGAGATATACTTGACCAGCATTGCAGCGATCATTCGCACTCACCGAAGAGCTCTTTGCATGACACGAAGCTGTCTAATTGTTCTAAGGCTCAATTTGGGCTTTTAAAATAGTATTAGATATTCGATTCGATTCGCTTGTGGCACTATTCGATCATATATTCGATTCAGTCTCAAAAACGATTATTCACACACCCCTAAAATCAAGTCGAAATGATTCAGATACCCTTCGATTGCTAACCTACACATACATCACATCTGCCAAATTCATTTATTCATCCTTCGAGACTTGTAAAAGTCTCAGGTGGTACGGGCTAAAGGCGGTCAATTTGCCTGACAAAGGCCGCAGCACTCAACGCGGCAACTACATCTACTAGCAGGACAACGAAACAGTATAGTATATACTTCAGAATAGTGAAGTCATAAACCACTATGTCATTACATACCACATAGTAAGTCGACACAAAATACCACGAAAGAAAAAAGCACAGCAGCCGTTGGAACACTCTTTACAGAATTTGACTGAAGAAATAACATTTCTCACACATATGTACTGTGAAAGGTGTATACAATGCGAACCTTATGCAACATTGCGCACTTCTCTCACACTGAAACAAAAGGAACAGAGCTTAGTGGCAATAAAAAAAACAATTGCTATCGTAGTCAATAAGTATATAAGCATTTGTCCCCCTTTTGAACAGTGATAAACACAGGTTTCAAGCTATTTTTTGTAATATCGTCATTATTATGCAGCTAATCGAAGTCTGTTGAAATCTATATGTGTATAGTAAGAATAAGAACACACTATACCGGTTGGCATTGCTCTATATAGCCACTTGTGAAGCGTATAGACGATTTTCTGAGGTGTTCAATGCCGGGTGCAAAAATCGTGTGTGCACGCTGGGATGTCGAGCACGAGGCCTTGTCACCCTCGTCACCTCGCTCTAAGTTTTACCTATATGTACATACTTCTCACGTGTCATGCTTGTCTTTACAGAGACATCGGGCAAAAGTAAATACGCTTAAGCTTCGCCTTTAAGAGTGGAACGCGATAGCGTTATTCGACGCCAGTGACGCCGACACCGACACCGTATTTTCTGCGACATGGGGCCCGATCAAAATTTAGAAAGGCTCGGTTTTTAACATTGCCCTCAATGTTGCCTAGAATCAAAGTATACAGCGAAACACCGTCAGAATTGGAAGACGCTTAAGCTTCGCCTTTAAGGATGGAACGCGATAGCATGCAAAGATCCCTGGCTGCTTATCAGGCTTTTTTTCTCGTATATTCAAATTACAATTCGACGCTATCACCGTCTGTAGGTGTGGTTAAGTCGTACTTCACGATTTTTCTGACGAATTTTACTTTGAGAAATTCAATTTTTGTTCACTAACGCCTTGCGCCACGCGAAGGGCCCGCCCGGTCGGGGTCGTTCGGGATGATGTGGCAAGGTTTGATGCGGTTCGGCATTATTATTTCCGCCAGACGCCGCGATGCTTACGCCGACACCGAAGCCGACACCAACGCCGGATTTTCTGCGACACGGGGCCCATAACGCTATCACGTTAATATATATCGACGGGTACTGTAATTCTGAGCATGCACAAGGCCTAAAAATCTGGTCCTTTGCTTTTTCTTTTAGTAATTGCAATCATATAAACTGCTATCTGGCGGAAATACGCATACTGCATGCTTATGGTGACAAAGATAAGAGCCCAATTTTGTAACGAAATAGAATTTTGCGTTTTCGCTCTCTTTCTGCGTGCGTGTGCGCGTGCGTGGCCGTCCAGCATGAGTATATAGCTAAATCGCTGAAACAAAGCCCAAGCTTCGCGCGTATGTAGAGCAAGGGAACAGAACAAGGTTAAGCGCGTACGCAGCGTTCGACGCAAGAAGCCTGTGCGCGTGCGCGCCCCATGCGCGACAATGCGTGTTTATAGACTTCGTTCAATGTCTTCCTCATCATGCAGATTGCAACGCTTCGCCACGCACACGCCTGCCGCCCTCTGGGAAGCGCGGTGTACGGCGCACATCCTATATTTGTCACACGCCCCCACGCGCGCTGGACGCGCGTGTTCTTATAACTCACATATCCTATATATATCTTTACCTTAATGCGAAATTTGTTTCTTGCCGTGACCGCGCTTGGTATGCTACAAAGGAGAATTACGGAACAAGAAGAAAGAAGAAAAAACGTGGGTAATACGCCGTCTCCTGGATCGTCGTGTTTTCCTGCGTCAAAATCTCTCGCCGGGTGACGAGGCTTGCTCGTCGAACTCGGTCCTTTCGTTCTTTATTTATTTATTTATTTATTTATTTATTTATTTATTTATTTATTTATTTATTTATTATTTATTTATTTATTTATTTATTTATTTATTTATTTATTTATTCTTTCTTTCTCTCTTTCCTTGTTTCTCTTTTTCTTTCTCTCTTTATCTTTCCTTCTTTCTTTCTTTCTTTCTTCAGGGATGCACATCCAGCTATAGCACCGTAACGGTTTGGTCCCTCATTCTGCCCGTAACCGACTCGGCTCGTTTCAGAAAGAGAAGTTTCGCTGTGATGATGAGGCGAACAGCGTGTTGCAATACGCCGAACTAAATTATAACCGCTCGTGTTTACAGCGAAAACGGGTTGGCGTATATTTGTCCAAAGGGATGTACGTGCACCAAATGCGGCAAAGAAAGAGGTAGTATAGTTTAACTATAGCGTCTCAGTATACTAGAGACGTCGGAACCCGCATTTCACTTATCGGGACGAAAAAAAAAAAGGAATGGCGTATAATAATAATAATAATAATAATAATATAATAATAATAATAATAATAATAATAATAATAATAATAATAATAATAATAATAATAATACACATCCCAAAGCAATACAAGGAAACGGGCCTGTCTAAGTCTATGAGGACTTGTCCGACTATATGCCCGGCAGAGTCGGTACAGCGATGTGGTTACACGCTTACGTAACAACTCTTTTTCTATAAAGCGAAGCTTGATAGGCTCACATAAGTTTCGGCGGCGGTGGTGGTGGTGGTGGTTTCACGCTGAAAAAGTGGGCCGATCCTGGCGATAGTGCAGAAAGGGTCCAAGCTCAATGGCGCATGCAGGGGCAAGAAAGAGAGAAAGGAAGAGAGAAAGGGAGAAAGAAACGAAGGTCAGATACACGCACGACAAGCTTCGCTTACCTCCATTTTCTCGACAGGGGAAGGGCTGGTGATTTTTCCAACTTTCAGATGATGGTAGTATTACTTGTTAGCAGACAATGACATTGCAAACAAAGAGACAAAATCATAAACACACATAACGAATGAGAACAATAATTGAACATTTCGTCATTAATTTCTTCAACTGCTTTCTTTTTCTTTTGAAGATGCAGAAAATAATTCATCAGACAAATCATTATATACTAATAATAATGAATGCGAAGAAGAAGACGCGCCTCAGTCCAGCAGCATCGCCAACGCTTGGCTCCCTCTGCTCGCGCTGCTGGTCGCTGCGGTGTCTTTTGAGACGCTGCCTCACGCTGCCTCACCGTTCTATACTCGTAGCGTCCTTGGACCGAAGGAACGCACCGCCAATCAACCTCTTATAAATTTGCAATCAACATCTTATCAATTGGTGGACGTTGCTGGGTAACGCCTGGTACACGTCGGGAGCCTCGCGTTTCACCTCGGGATATGACACGGCGGCGGCCGGCTGTGAGCTTGCGTCGACGTTGACGCTGCCGCTTCGAAACTCCCCGCACTTGTAGTGCTCCCATCGGGAAGTGTAGCCCTCTTCCTTCTCCTTCACGAAGTAGTCGCGCAGTGTCTTGATCTTGACGTTCACCACGTCAAACTCGTTGCCCATGCCACCGCGGCGATCGCCCTCACGGCGTACGTATACTCGCTTTGGTCCCTCTTGTAGATGTCCGGATGACGGCGGTCGCACAGCTTCTGCATGGTACAGCCCGATGAGCCGTGTTTCTTTTTCTCTGGTCCAGGAGTTCTTGCGCCACTTGCCGTTGATCGCCTTGTTGGCTGCTTCCATGGTCTGCCATGAGTGCTTCAGAGGTCGTCGCAGGCCGCCGTGCATGGCAAGAGCGAAAAACCCGCGTGGGCGAAATAAAATGCTTGTGGCGTCGCAAACAGCGAACAGCAAGGCCCGTCGTCTTGTGGTTCAGGCAACGCCTCCTAAAAAGACTTTAGGAGGCGTTGGTTGGTTCAGGCGATGCGATGTGGTGGCCAGCTCGAAGCGGTGAAAAAATAACGCTGCTTATGGGACCGCGCTGCTGCTGTGTGCACGTGACGACAGGCGCAGCGGACCAATGCTCGCATCTCTAATAATAATAATAATAATAATAATAATAATAATAATAATAATAATAATAATAATAATAATAATAATAATAATAATAATAATAATAATAATAATAATAATAATAATAATAATAATGAGAAACGACCAAATACTTGACTTAGGTGTCTGCTAGTGGCACTCGCACCGCGGCGTTGGGGTACCCTGGTGTACTGTTTGGGTACAGTGCCTAGAATATACTCTAGGCACTGTAGTTTGGGTTAACTTTGTAGCTTCCTTGTGTTAACTTTGTGTTATTAAAGTGAAGTACGACACAGCTAGGCACAGAGAATGCTGGTGAATTCTTGACGTAAACTACACTACACTACACTACACTACACTACACTACACTACACTACACTAGACCCGCGGCGTCCTCGTCGTCGGAAACTCGACGGTACACAACACTTCGCCCGGCGTCCTCGTCGTCTACTTCCATGGCGAACGGAACGGGCGGGAAACCGCGAACTCGGAGAAGCGAACGAACGGAACTGGCGGCACATGGAGCCAAACCGTCACTGATGCGGTTGATGTACGGCAATTAGATTTTCCTTAATTGTTTCTAATTATCTCTGACACTTAATTAGCTCTTCACTGTACTAAATATGTGCTCTGATGTCATATCTATCATCAACCATAAGTAGAAACATCGATAGCTACCTGTTTTCATTTTTTATGATTTATTTTTCATTTCGTCCCACTTCTGTGACAAACCGGAAGTCGGTCCCTAACCGGAAGTTGCTGCGCAATAAACAAGAGTGTCACTCGGTGCTCGTGCGCCTAATAATTATATTATAATAATAAAGGTAGCACGAGAAAACACTGGCACTTAACTTGCAAGAGAGAGAGGGAAAAAATGAAACAATGAGCGCGAGCACTCCACGTAAATTTACCTCTCATATTTTTGAACACATGGTCGAACTACTAAGGAAGTCTTTGATGGCAATGAAATCTATCCTCTAAAGGCCAGTAACTGGACATGGTCTAAGCATTGTCCCGTGTGACAGTGGCCATAGCCCAATTAACACCCTTCATGAGTTGCACCGGCTCCGTTGCGCTTTCTTCGTATGCGTATACGTTATCTCCTTATGCGTATATACGTATATATGTACTCTTACAAATGTGTAAAATGCGAGACGTGACTGCACCACGATTTCACGAAACTTCGTTTCACAAATTTCTTGTATTTTTTTTTTTTCGCTTGGGTTGTCATGCGGCATAATTTATTTAGATTCCATGAACGATTCCACGAACCCATGTCTTTAATGTTTTCTTATACTCCCATGCAGCAAGCTGGTATTAACACTGAGGCCCAATTTTCCTGAACGTTGAGGGATAATGAAAATGATGCAAAAAAAGTATCTTGCCCGTGCCAGTGCAAATGCCAAACACGACACCGTTAATCACTTTACTAAAACTAGCCCACACAACTCCGCAAAATGGATAACAATATGTGTCCCGAACTGTGTCCGTGGTTAGTGGAAAGCTCTTAAGCATATATATCTCTGGAAATTAATTTGCCTCTGCAGGTCTGGAGGCTTTCCTGTGCTTCTCGATTTCCTGCGGAAATCGTTACGTTGAACCGTATATATGAAGAAGTATATACGCGGTAAAGTCTATAGTGTGCAGCATATCCTACTCAGACGCAACAAAGTTCTCGTGACCGCGCTATCTTACGATTCGGAAAAAGTACTCGCTTGATAAGATTGCACGGGCACATGCTGGCATCAGTACCTGCGTATATGTATATATAGATAGAGAGTCCATTTCTCCAATTCATTCAGATAACAGCGTCCTTTGTTTTTCATGGCCGTTGCACGCCTTCACTTTTCATCTTGGATTGCTGCGTCTTCTGGCTGCATTTGAAATGTGTCACCTGCATCTCGCTCTATGTTAGACCAGATTATTTTACCTTATTATTCTTGGCTTAACTGGTTTAACTTTGAAAATGATGAAAGCCGACGTCCATGGGGGCGGACACAGGTTATAAAGAGGCATTCTCACGTCATTTAGTCCCACACCCTCCTTCTATTGAAAAAAAGTTAAGGATTTATTTATTATTTATTATTATTTATTTATTTATTATTTATTTATTTATTATTATTTATTTATTTATTTATTTATTTATTTATTATTTAGGAATGTTCATTGAAGGGCGGGCCAAAGCACCCCTACCTCCCCCCCCCTACCCCATTTCATAACAATGCTTCCTCCGCGCCAGGGCATTAAAATTTGCGGAATTTCTTGCTGTGCCAGAACACCTTGCTCTCGGCTACCGCGGAGGGCTTGCCGGGGAAGACCGATGCGGAATGTTTCTGCTCTTTCTTGGCGTTTTATGCAATAACAAAAGCTCCTACATACACTTCTGATTATGCCCAGCAGACAAAAGTTTGCAGTGAGCAGCTCGGCACACTTGCAGTGTACCAGTGCCTGCTGTGACATTTGTGGTGCTATAAAGACGATTGAGCGTATCATATTGTAAAACGCAGGCTATCGAGATGAAAGAACCTCTTGTGAAAGCTATAATGGAAAAAATTTGTGAGGCACCACTGACGCTGAGAAGCACGTTAGGCCCAATGCCTCGGCGGGCTTTAAATTTGTTGTTTGCTCACCTTCGGCATATTTGCCTGCTTGGCAAGGCTTCAGGAAATGTTATAGGTATATCCGCATTAGAATAACCGAAGTTCATTTTCGCATCAACTTCATTGTGAATGTAACATATTAAAAATTCTTTTACATCTTTTACACACCTTTTTTTCTTCCACCCTATATATCTCTTAGTGTCTTCAATCCCTCATCCCCTACCTGTATATATATATATATATATATATATATATATATATATATATATATATATATATATATAAACCTAAGCTGTAGCATGAAATGATGCTTCTGCAAGAGGAGGAGGAGATTATGATATCAGATTATGATATCGGTGGTGATGATGATGATGATGACGATTATGATGATACAAACACAAATGGGTTTACCCTGGCAGAATTGGCCAGTCCGAACGCGCCTCACTTCGATTCCCGAATATCTGACACCGTGAGCCACAGAGATCCTGTTTGATCCTTCCCTGTCCCCTTCCTGAGCTCCGTTTTTCGAGCTTATGACTTCGTTGCATGAGTGAAACATACAAGGTCGTGTTAGCATAATTACGGTAGCCACAGTAAATTAAATACCTGCCACGCCATTCTTTTACATAGAGAGAGAGAAAGAACGCTTTGTTTGTAGAATAAAGATTAAGTCGAAGCCCTCAATAATATATGCTTCTCCATGGCGTTTTCCCTCGGTGATGCTCTGTGATAAATTCCGCCAGGTATATAGACTTGGTCCAATTATAGGTGGTGGTCCGAGTCAGCCGTCGGTGTGCAGGAAATTAATTAAGTGGGGAAATTGATGTAGCGGGAATGGCGAGAATTACCGCATATTGTATATGTGTGTGATATCACATGATGTCACACTGTAAAATAATTTATGCCCTTAAACGTGAATAAGTGTGTATATCGGTTTATAACTCTCACGCTTATACACTTTTTTTGGGTGTAAATGTGTGAGTTATAGACAATTTACACCCCTATTTACTTTTAAGGGTGTATAATACTTCACAGTTTAGGGTGTTCTGCGCACCGCTGACAAGGTGGGAGGCCATCGGTCAACATTCCGCGAAGCCAGTGTGTGCGTGTTGACGTTAGTGTGTTCGTCTGTGTTGTCATACTCATGTGTTCTATTCACGTGTTAAGCTTGGATGTACAGCTGTATAGAAAGAGTCTACTCGCCCTTCTGTGAGGCTCTAATTAAATTTTGGCTCTTCTGCCTGAATTTGACCAGTGGATGCTGGGAGCCTGGTGCAGTTAATATCGCAGGCGGGCTTGCTTAGCCCGTTCATTACCCAGCAGTGTAATATATATATATAATGGGGTTTTACGTGCCAAAACTACGATTTGATTATGAGGAATGCTGTAGTGGGGGATTAATTTCGACCACCTGCGGTTCTTTACGTGCACCTAAATCTATATACACGGGTGTTTTTGCATTTCGCCCCCATAGAAATGAGGCCGCCGTGGCCGGGATTTGATCCCGCGACCTCGTGCTCAGCAGGGTAGCACCAAAGCCACTAAGTAACCACGGCAGGTCTCTGCAGCAGTCTAGTATGATGATTATTTCTAGTTACTGTCTAGTCACTGCGTGAGCGAGCGACTATATGCTACAAAAGGAGTGTAATGATGGCTATCATTAACTGCTCATAGCTTGCTATAATTTTTCTTACGTTAAAAAATGGTCGAGATGGACATGGTGTCGTGCACTTTCGTCATGGGTATATCAACATGGAAAACCACATGAAAAATGAACACGAGGGGAAAAAACAAAAACATTTTCTTTACGTACCGCTGCGTTACGGTACGAAGCGCACATGTGGAAACAACGGAAATGAGAAAAAAAATTGGACCGTAAACGCTGGTGTCCGAACCCCGTCTCTTCCGTTCTGTTCTTCTTTATTTATTTATTTTCCCCCTTTGTTGACACTTCCAGCTTTCATCGCCTGGAACGATGAAACGAGAGAGACACTATGCCTTCTCCTGCAATACGAGAGCGAAAAACTACGAAAGACTGAAGAACGGGGGCAATAGCGTCTTTTTTTTTTTCTTTTTTTTTTCTACAGCGTGCGTATACATTTAATATATTTCGCTTTTGTTGTCTTATGCTCTCGGTACTTGAAGGACGGCAAGTGGGAAGTGGGTTCTCGTTAGGGCCATTCACTTTATGGGACCACCTGCAATGAAAAAATCGGTGCCTGCATGCCCACGCGACCTCTTCTGCCGCCGACTGCTGACCGTTTTTTGTTTTGTTTCTTTTAGCCCACGGACTGATGGTCAGCAGATTTTGAGGCCGACTCGCCCCTTTCACTCTCACTTCTCTTAAAGTTCTTGTTGTGTGCCCGAGTGGTTGGTACGCGCCTTTCTCGCTCGCTTATTTATTTTCTCTCGCGAGGTTCATCCTTCACACACGAATGCATGCTTCGAGACAAAACACGTCGCGGCGTTTCGGGGGCACCTCGCGCGCTCGCTTGATTCGTGTTTTAGCGCGACGCAACTGCAGCCTGCCCACAACATCGCCGAGTTTTCTTATTTAACTCGTTTTCATTTCCCTCGCGCTCCTTTCTCCCTGACTTTGTGTGTCAGCGTAATGTATAAAAACCGCGGCTGGCCGCTGTATACCTGCAGGCTCTGGAGATCGACGCTTCTCCGTGCCTCATCAAAATAAAGTTTTGTCTCTCTCTCTCTCTCTCTCTCTCTCTCTCTCTCTGGTTTACGCAAACTATCATTACTGCATTCAACTCCAACGTCGTACATTCCAGCAGACGTTGCCCTTACGTGGGTTTCAAAACAGCGTTCGCTGGCCTCCAAGTTCTTTCACCAACAAAAACACCTTTTTTTTTTTTTTTTTTCGGGGATTGTGCACGATTGACACAAACGCTGTACGGGAGATCACTCAATTTGCTGCCTCGCACCACTGTCCTCTTTTACGCAACTCCTTTACTCGGGCGGAACTGTTTGCCCCATATAATAACGCCATTTGAAGAGTCCTATACAGTCATGGTTTTCCCCAACAGAGTTTGTTCACTCCACTTGGGCACGAGCAGTGTAAATGAACTCCACGCATGGTATGAAAGCTCGAAAATGAGAGTTTGAATACGCGACAAGCAGTTATTTTCTAGAAAAGAGTAACTAATATTTAAATAAATTCAATGCCTAGGGTTTTACATGCCAAAACCCCAATCTGATAATGAACAGGAGTAACCAGCGCCTTTCCTCTTGGAGTGTACTATAATGGATATTGCGTAATCGCTCTATTTCGTACATGCTTGTTGCTTTGATGTGTAGTATATGGTATATCAGGGATGCCGTCAAACGCAACACCTCGCCCCCCCCCCCCCCCCCCCCCATTCCCCTTGGTTTTACGAAACTCTTAAGCTGCTTGCTGAGCCAGACGACGACATGCGCTCATGCTTGCAACGTAGGCAAACGCAATTTGCACAACTGTGCACTGACAGTACGTTTTTCTTTGTTTGTTTGTTTGTTTGTTTGTTTATGTTTGTTTTGTTTGTTGTTTGTTTGTTTGTTTGTTGTTTGTTTTGTTTTTTGTTGTTGTTGTTGTTTGTTTGTTGTTTGTTGTTGTTGTTTGTTTGTTGTTTGTTTGTTTGTTTTGTGTTGTTGTTGTTTGTTTGTTTGTTTGTTTGTTTCCGGTAGTGAGACATTTGATCAGAAGCGTTTTGCCTCCGAACCTTACGTCGTGATTATTATCCTTCCTGAAACACGCCTGTCGTCTTGTTCGTTAATTTCTATCTCCTTTTATTCCGCCCCTGTTCATTGGTTTTGCCTCTTACCTTTTATTTTATTGCATTTGCTGTATTGTATTGTATTGGTATTGTATTTTTCAGGTGTATCATTATTACGAGTGAACATTCTGTAACGCTATGGTACATAGTATATATCGGTAATGTAGTGCATATATTGTTAGGTCGCTCTTTTGTGGAGATGGTGTCAATACCCATTCTGAGCGAATTGAACAAGAATCGGGTATACCTGTAACCGTAGGATGTTTGTCGCCTTTCTGTTCCTCGTCGTGCCGTCACCGTACCGTAACACTATATTTGGGAAGGTGGGGTATAGCTTGCGCCAGTGAAGTATATACGCGCCTTTGGCGCTAATGCCTTCATTTCGCATCAGCGCCACGGTTGCTGTGAATCAACAGCGTATACGTTCGCTTTCAACGGCTGGAGCATATGCATTCATATATTCGAGTCGGCGCCCGGCATTCACTGTGTAGCGCACACACTCGGCGCAGATATTTTTGGTGCATTGGGACGGTCGACCTCGGGTAGAGCGGCGGCATTCACGTATAGTCGTTGAGAACAGCGCGCGCGCCTTCAAAATGCGACAGTTATTATCGCCGCGGCGCTCGTCGGAGACCACCACCAAATTGCTTTCTTCCACCCCTGGCCACACGCTAAAATAGCCAGCTCTCCAACGCTTCCTGACTATACAGCCTTCTGCCAGTTTCTTTTGGAAGAACCAGCTACCATTTGCTTTCCGCCAATGCCACCCCCCACCGCCGCAACCGTCGACTACAAAGCTGCCGCCAACACGCCACGCGCCTATACAGAAGATAGTCCCCTCCCAGTCAGAGGTCCTCGCGTGCACTGCTTTTAGTTTACGCGCTCTCATAATGGATGTATGAGCCGCGCGAAGCCGTGAACTTGCCCCAGTTAGAGAGCGTATACCACGTTCGCTTTCGATCGCTCGCCCCGTAACTTCGTTCTGAGACGCAGTGAAAGGAAAAGTTATCTTAGGTCGTGTCCTGCGTTATTTAAAGATAGACGTCTTTGGAGACAGAGTGCGGGCGGCTACACAGGCTTGCAATCAACGCCGTCTGCTCCTTCTGCGAGCTCATTGTTTGCTTCCAACCCGTCTGCGGATGGCTGAACTCTAGCTCCGCCCGGTTCTGCTTCTGGGCGTTCGAGTGTTCGAACCCGACCCCGCGGCGGCCGCTTTCCTGTGGGGCGTAATGCAAGAAACACTTGCGCGCTCAAATATTTAGCTTCTCGCTATAGAACCACGGATGAGCAAATTAATCCGGAGCCCTCCAATAAAGATTCTCTCATAGCATCCATGTGTCTCGTAAACTATACTCCTGCCATTATGCAATTTATATACTTTGTCGATAAGCAGCAGTCCGGGCTAGAATGAGTGTAAATGATTTCCTCGTTACTTCTATCCGGAAACTCTTCAATTCGTGTGGCGGTGTTCTCTGTTAATATGCGTCAATAAAAAAGAAAATGTCACAGTTTCGCCCTAAGGGCGAAGCAGTGAATGCGATAGCAACACAGCAATGTCATACGAAGTAAGGTGAGCGGCTTTGGTAGCAATGTGAATTGTAGTAAACATGAGCTGATTAAGTAAGCAGGTGTGCTGCGCCGTAAGTAGACCGACATGAAGAGAGACTCGATGACCACGAGAAGGCGCTTGTGAAACGGTGGTGTTGATGAGAAGCGCTTCCCGTGGGCAGCGCGTGCGAAGGGACACACCTGTAGTGCTGCACTGCCGATCCGGGCAGCATTGCATGTGTAGCGTGCGTTGGAAAATGTGGCCCGACTATTACTAACTGAATGAACCAGTGTGGTGTGAGCGCGCACAAACAAACACGAATAGATCACACTGAATGACTGCAGACAACGACTGTCAAAACGCTGGCAGCAAGCATACGCCGCCGCGGGCGAAGGTACGTGCGGTCTATCGCTTCAACGGAAACTGAGCGGCGAATGCACGGCGCATAAAGGTCAGAGCCGTGTGGAGATAAGAGACGGTGCGGACGAGCGACGAGCGCAGTTGTTGGCAGAGTCCCCCCGCTCCCTCCGGCGCTGGCTTCCTGCATCCTTGCTTGCGCGTGGGAGATGAGTGCGTTCGCTCTCCGTGATAGCGCGCGTCCCCGCACGCTTCCGCTCGGGCATACGGCGCGCGGTGAAGATTTTATCTATAGGGAACCTGACGGCGACGACAACGGCGACGACGACGCCGACGGCAGAAATCCGGTTGAAGTGTCCATATAATTGCTATCGCAATAATACCATTGCCACTGGGGCTTTGGAACTGTGCGCAGTTAGAACGTAAACTGAGAACGTATATTGCGACAATAACTGCTCCATGTTGTGCTAAACATTGATTTGAAATGTTGAATTATGGGGTCGAATAACACATAAATGTATAACACATCAACGGCGTGCGGGCACAGGTAAACTCCCTGTATATTATTATTATTATTATTATTATTATTATTATTATATTATTAGTAGTAGTAGTAGTAGTAGTAGTAGTAGTAGTAGTAGTAGTAGTAGTATAGTAGTATTTCTTTTTCACAACAATTTGGCGCAAAGTTCAAAGCGTTTGCTGCGGTAAGAATCCAAACGAGGTAGATAATCACAGGAAGAAGGAGCGATCAACGAAACCAACGTTTCGACAAGGATACTTGTCTTCGTCAGGGGATGACAAGTCCCTTTGTTGAAACGTAAGCTCCAGCCTGAGACATATATCCCGTATTCGACCACTCACAACAGCACCAAGTTGTTGTCATTGCACGCAGTGGTCAACTATACGTTCCTTGCCGCACTGGGAAGCACACACACTCAAGAAAACAAGACAAGAAAACATGCTTATAAGTACTGCCATAACAAGCTTCCTGGTATAACGAAAGAAAAGCCGTGTATGCGAACTTGAGTGCACAACGGACCTTCTTTCTTTCGATTCCGATTTACATATATATAATAAATATATATATAATAAATATTATAATAAGCAATAACACTGTGTGTGTGTGCGTGTGTGCGTGCGTGCGTGTGTTTGTGTGTGTGCGCGCGCGCGCGCGTGTGTGTGTGTGTGTTTGTGCGTGCGTGCGTGCGTGCGTGCGTGCGTGTGTGTGTGTGTGTGTGTGTGTGTGTGTGTGTGTGTGTGTGTGTGTGTGTGCGTGCGTGCGTGCGTGCGTGCGTGCGTGCGTGCGTGTGTGTGTGTGTGTGTGTGTGTGTGTGTGTGTGTGTGTGTGTGTGTGTGTGTGTGTGTGTGTGTGTGTGTGTGTGTGTGTGTGTGTGTGTGTGTGTGTGTGTGTGTGGAAGGGAAGAATAGTATATGCATACTGCAAAATTGAGGGGTAGACCACTAATTTCGCGAGCTAAATCGTAATCAAAGAAGGTAGTATCGCCCTCTCATTATTTATAGCAAGGAAGTATCTAATCACGGATCGCAGGGTCGTTGAACCCGTACCATTCGTTGACAACTTTGTACGTTTTTGGTGCTGTGTGTGGAAACGGTAAAGCAGAGGTTTATCCAGAATTTCGTTTTTTTTTCTTTCTTTTTTTTTTTTTTTTGGGGGGGGGGGGTAAGAGGTTCAAGGGGCTAGCGCTCTTTTTACCACGTTGTTTTATGTAATTAAGGATTAATGCTTTTTTTTCAACAAATGGTGTGTGTGTGTGCTGCTAGTTAGCAGAAGTACACAAAGTCACCTTTTAAGCAAGCATATTAAACCACATCTTACAAGGAAGTTCATCCTTGTTGGTGCATGTCGAGCTGATGTTGCGCAAACAATATACAGCGAAGGTGGAGACAGGCAGGCCCGAACGAGTGCTGTATCAGAAGGCCGAAATGTATGCCTAGTTTTTGATGATTATAAATTCAGTACTATATTTAAACAGCCATGGCATTCTGTCACCACGTTTGAAAATTGCAAGAACATAAGGGACAGCGTTTAGAGTTTTCATTTGATTGCACAAAGTTTATACTTTTTTTCTATGCAGAACAACGTGAAGCAAGTTCTTAATCTGCAAGTGTTATTGAAAGAACAAAGGGCAGACGTTTACAAAACTAAGTACTATATCACTTTGCACGAGAAAATATATACCAAGCACAATAGACACGAAGAAGCCATATACCTTAAACAATACAATTAAAATATAACAACTAAGAACAAAAAAAAAAAAAGCCGGCAGATCCCACGCCCTGTGGGAATCGATGTTATGCGAAGCAGTATGCGGGGAGCCTACCAAGTTAATGAAACGACCATGAGAGCACTAAGACGTAGGCGGCTATTTCATGAACTACATGACGCGCATGTCATGACCTATCATTTATGTTCGTCATACACCCTACGCCAATTTTGGTTCATACCGTGTTAACGAAACGACCATGAGAGTGCCAAGTTGTAGGCGACTGTTTCATGACCTACATGACACACATGTCATGATATTCATGTCATGACCTTCCATTTATGGTCGTCATACACTCTTACCATACTATGCCAATTTTGGTTCACACCGTGTTAACGAAGCGACCATGACAGCGCCAAGATGTAGGCGAGTGTTTTATGAGCTACATGACACACATATGTCATGATATTCATGTCATGACCTTCAATTTATGGTCGTCGTACACTCTTGTCTTACTATGCCAATTTTGGTTCGTACCGCGTTAACGAAATGACCATGAGAGCACTA
The DNA here is from genome assembly GCF_013339745.2 of Dermacentor silvarum. Taxonomy (NCBI): domain Eukaryota; kingdom Metazoa; phylum Arthropoda; class Arachnida; order Ixodida; family Ixodidae; genus Dermacentor; species Dermacentor silvarum. The sequence goes on from NC_051161.1 coordinate 23,350,221, forward strand.
AGATGTAGGCGAATGTTCCATGACCTACATGACACAGATGTCATGATATTCATGTCATGACCTTTCATTTATGGTCGTCATACACAGTGAAAATGCCCTACTAGTGAGAACTGACGCGAGCGTAAGTGTTTCCTTGAAATGACTGTGACATTTATCCAACACCCTTTCTAAATTAACTAAACCTGTTACTTGCATTCGAACTCACGAACACTGCGTTACGCGTGTCTTGTCTATTTAAAAGCGGAGACACAGATGTATACAAAAAGCATGGCCTCCGAGATTGCAGCACGCCTCGCTGTAGTAAAATGGTTGCTAATGCAAAAATTTGTCCACGTGTTGTAAAGTCACATATTGGTTAAATAAAAACAACGCCTGCATATGGCTTTGGGACCTGTCAACTGCCATGAGAAAACCACATCATGAGTTGTATTTTTTGCTATTACGCTAGATTTGTTGCACCGGCAACCTACGTCTGGCTACTATGGCAGCGATTGTGGCGCGCTCTGAAAACACGTGGCGCCACCTTTTACGCTTCATTCACGCTGGTGATCTGACGATCTTCGTCGCGAATACCAGGTATGTTGCTAAAAATGCCTAAACAAATATTCGGAATAGCTAGAAGACTTACCCAGATCCTCTGCAATACATCGCGCATTATCCTAACACTACAGTGCCATGTATCTGACGATTTGATGTTTAGTAATTTTCCTAATGTGGGCGATTGGTTTGTTAGGCTTATCGTCAGCAGCATGGTTTCTTCGCGTCGCTATTTGATTTTGCCAATGTACGCCCTTCTTCGAGAAGCCATGTGCACTGACGTTTGGCAGCTTCAGTTGCCATGTGCCGTTGGCCTCTCTTTTGCAATCTGTGTCGCACAGCTTACGGTTGCTAAACTCGCCGCTGCCGCATGAGTGTGTGTTACTGCTGTACCAGTGTCGGCAAATTTCAAATGTCCTGAGTGACGACTTTGGTAGTAAATATAACTTTCAGTGTTACTCTTGAATGTCGTTCAGTCCGCTGCGCAGATGATCCGCCAGTTTGTTAATGCGCTTTTCAGTCTAGAACGTTTTGTAATGCGCTTTTCAGTCTAGAACGTTTTGGGTTGCCGGTACCCCCCCCCCCCCCCCCCCCCACACACACTCTTTCCGCCTTCTTTATGTGTCCGGACTTGTGCATGAATGAATGTTGGCTGTGTCATTATAGTGTATGACCGCCTGCACGTTTCGTGATTGTCGCGCCGGTATAAATTCGGTAGCAGCTAGACAGTGTTGCTTACTACGCGTTTTTCATTATGCAGAAAACAGGTGAAAATGAAGATAATCATCCAGTGCCAGGAGAGTCACGCTGTTGATGTGACCGGCGACGAGACAGTAGCCTTCCTTAAGGTAAGCATCACGAAAACGATCACTAATACCCTGTTTCTTACGTAGCTATATGTGCGCCTGCTTGTATAAAAAAAATGTTAGGCCATGGCTACCTCTTAGATCATGTGGCAGTCAGCTGAAGCTCGGAAAGTATAATCTCACCTAGACGTGTAGCAGAAGGAAGTCAATTTGGATTTTCCAAGGTCCAGGAAAAATTGTTGAAGTCTGTAACATCAGAAAAATAGCTGTCCTGAAATAGGGAGCTGTGCGTCCTGGCTTAGAATAAACACTATTTTAACGATCGAAGTGGTGAATGCAGTGTTTCTTTTGAAATGTTGTGAAGTGTAATATGTGTGTGTGTTAATTACGTCGTCGAAGCCAAATAGCTGTAAAGTGTAGATAGATGATGTGAAACTTAGTAAGGCATCAAACGGGCACGGAGCCTGTGTAATATCATTGTTATAGCTGCTTGTTTCTCTTCCTGAAGGAATTTGTGTTGTTACAACCCCCTGTCACATCGGCAAGCTATCAACCTGCTCTGTTAACTTAAAAGATAGTCTATGCATTTCAGTTCTTTTTCATTGTTTATTCTTCTGCAGAACTACCTTCACACAGCTGAGGGTATTGTGCCGGAGGATCAGCGACTATACGCTGAGGGAGGCAAGCCGCTGAACGATGGGGACCTGTTGTCTGCCTGCCTGACAGATGGCGCCCTCGTCAATGCTGTTGTACCCTTGGTCGGAGGTAAGCTTAATTTCGTTGATCTCTATAACTGTGTAGTGTGTAAAGGGCAGCAAATTAAGGACCACTCAGGGTCAGGCTCATTGGACTAAGCAGAGCACTTGGGGCGGTATTCTCGGGCAGTCACTGTTGCGAGATTTTGCGTAGCACTAGACACATCTGTGAGTGACAGTGTTGCTGGCGTAGTATAAGCACGCCGTTTTTGCAATGTCCCAGGAATGCTGCCGAGGCGACCCGTGCTAGTCGCACAAAGTCTGGTGAAACTAACTCTGAAAGCAATAGCACGAGAATACAACCCTCGGTTGTAAACATTGTGGCTTACTACTGTCTAGTGTTGGCCCTTGACCTCTTGACTGCCAGGATGTGACTTTAGTAACAGAGCTAGTGCGGGTAAACTACATGCCATTATGAAAGGGAACACCAGGTTTTCTTTAAAATCTGTTTTTTGCTGCACTGAAAATCAATGCAACTACATAACAAATAGCAGTGAGCAGGTTTCAGACTTCCATGCTTGCAGGGTTTGGTGTTCAAACATATTCCATTTTGCATTAGTGCTGTCTGTGCACAAACTGTGGTTACAACGAACTTTCCGGCGGCTGAAGTTAGCAACAGACTTGGAGCACGCAGATTTGTTGTATCTGGAAGGATAAACTAGGGTTTGGATTCACGACCACAATGTCATTTATATGCAGGTGCTTTCATAAGAATGCACAGTGGCTGTTCATAACAGCCAACAAAACCATGTTTAGAAATATCGAGGACGAGAGTCAACAAAGGTGCACAACACGGATGCTCAAGCCCCACCCATGCTGTCCTCCTAAGCAGGCTCCTGCACCAAGTAGGCATATGCAAACTGTTCTTAAGCCGAGAAGTAGGCAACACCCAACCAACAGTGGTCCTTTAGACACAAAAGGCTTCTTTCACATGTAGAAGGTGTGCGCAGGATGTAGGCTACTACTGAGAGGATGTGCCGAGGTTAGGCGGTAGCAACAGAAATGTAATTGTGGACAGGGTGCCTTGGTTGAATGAGCAACTAAAGAAGTATGTATTTATTTTTGAAACTGCTGTGGCTGCTTTAGCAGCTTAATAGAGCCAGCAACCCACTAGAATATGCAGATGGTGTCGCAGTTTATTATAACCAGATACCGTATTTACTCGCATAATGATCACACTTTTTATTTTTTTTAATTGACGCAAATTTCGGGGTGCGATCATTACGCGGGGTAAATTTCCCGCGAAATAATATTTCGAGCACCGAAAACATAAACAAGTCGCGCATCAGAATTCTTACGATAGCTATCATGAACATAACCAAAAATAAAGGTAGAGTAAGGCTTACCTTTGTAATAAACGTACACATTACGCAGGAACTACATGCATTCCATGTTGCCCTTTAATTTTTTCATTCACTGACCCCCTAACTTTCATTCAGAGTCTGAAGCGTCAGTGTCGTCACCGCTTGATTCCCTCTCGGAACCGGCAGTGTCATCGCAGTCCGACAGAAGTTTATCTTCCGTTCCTTCGAGCGCGGTAGATATGCCTGTCTTCTTGAAGCTGTTGGTGACCACCTTGTCGGAGATGCTACTCCACGCTTCGACAATCCATGAGCAAAGGACTTCCACGGACGGTCTCCTGATTTTCCTGCTTGGCTTGAAATCATGGTCGCCCGCCGCCATCAACTTTGCGTACAGCCTCCGAACGTTGTCCTTGAACGGTTTGTTCAGTGATACGTCCAGAGGCTGTAGCAGCAACGTTAGACCCCCAGGGATCACTGCAAGTTCCTATGCGCCGCTCCTTAAGTTCAACACGGACACTGTCGACAAGATGGCCTCGAAAGCTATCCAGCACAAGCAGTGAAGGAAGCAGAAGCGCTCCTGCTTTTCGTCCCCAGACTGTCCTAATACAGTCTACCATGAGTTCTGCCGTCATCCACCCTTTCTCTTGAGCGTGGATGTGGATCCCACGTGGAAACTTTCCCTTCGGAATAGTTTTCCGATCTAGAATAACATATGGCGGCAGCTTCCGCCCATCTGTCGTCACTGCGAGCATCACGGTGCATCACTGCTTCTCCACACCACACGTTTTTACGAGGACACTCCGAGCACCTTTTTTATTGACGGTAGTACTTCGAGGCATGTCGAATGTCAAAGGTGTTTGGTCCGCGTTGCCTATTTGTGACAACAGGAAGCCGTTCTTCTCGCGTATCCTCGTGACAAACCTATGGAAGTCGATGACTTTGTCTTCGTACGCGGATGGGAGTCGCTGGCACGACGACGTCCGCCGCCTCAGTGACAGTCCATTTCGCCGCATGAAGCGTGTCGTCCAGCCGGAACTAGTGCGGAAGTCCTTTGTGGCAATTCCCAGCCTCCGAGAAGTTGTGCGTGCCTGCGTCCGTATCATTTCTAACGACACTGCTCAACCGTCTTTGCGCATGACCCTCACATATTCGAGGACTGCCTTCTCAACGTGAGGGAACTTGCCAGTTTTGGGTCTGCGGAAAGCCCGGCGCATGCTGTTGGTAGCCATGAGCTTCTCACGCTGATTTTTCCAATACCTAATTCTGATTTCGTCGACGCCGACATGCCTGCCGGCAGCACGGTTGCCGTGCTCGAGCGCGTAATCAACCGCCTTCAGCTTAAACGCGGCAGTGAAACTCGCGTATCACCCCATCGTGAACCGGCACGCAAACAAGCAACCACAAAGCACGCCACCACGTTACACAATGGTGAAAAAACGCGGCGATGGGGGGGGGGGGGGGGCGACGCGGCTTTTTCAGGAATTATGGGAACGCGTCGGGCAGCTTGTTGCTGCAGGATGACAAGTCAACCAACAGGCGGCTGCCGCTGTAACACTGCGGGATATGAAAACCACTTGATCAAAACAAACATGGCGGCTGACGGAGCTAAGCGAACTCGGCTTTTCTCGTGAGTCATGGAGGTCGTGAGTGCGTCACGCGCGTCAGAACAGTTTCTTCCGTCAAAATAATGAATTATTTCGTTTAAATCGGTAAATTTGCGGCAACAGCATAGCCATGTCTGCTTTTAGAGGACAGAAACAGAGATGGACGCGTTCAGCTGCCACAGACGTAGAAACACATGGCGGGCATGTGGTGAAAACTACGGCATTTGTGTTTACTGCTATGCTAATACGGCACGTTTCCGCCAAGGGTGGGCAAAAATTAGGAATCTGTTTGGTGAGTCTTGAAAAGTTATTTACTTAACGTTCGACAGATGGTAAACATGATGATCATCAGCTAGACTTGGCACACGACATATTGCTGCGGCAAGTTTGGGGTGCGATCATTACGCGGGCCGGGTGGGGGGGGGGGTCGAATTTTTACGACAAAATTTAGGGGTGCGATCGTTATGTGAGTAAATACGGTAACTGAGAAGCTTGTTGTCTATTTCTCCTAGTGTCAGTTTTCTCTTTCTAGTTAAGAACGAAGCACCAGCTGAACTGCTGCAGCAAAACATTCTAGTTAAAGGGCCCCTCACAAGGCCACATAGAAAATTTTGGTTGTACGCTGGAAGTTGTTACATGCCCTCTAGGGAGTGTTGTACCGCAAGAATTTTTCAATTGGTTCATTAATAGCCGAGATAGAATTATTCTTGTGCTGCGAAACCATGCTTTCAAGAGGCGAGCATCACTGCCAAGAGAGAGTCTCTCTCCCCTTGCCCCGTCTAGTCTCCGCAAGCGAAATTCCTTTCCTGCGTTCTCCCATGCCAAAGCTCGAGAATTGCGCGACACCTACGTCATGGGCCATGCCTCTTTCCTTTTTCTTTATCGCATTTTTTGCTGCACAGCACACTTCCGGTGACGGCCTCGTGCACGAACTTGCGTTTGTCTTGAATCGCGTAGCACACGATTTTGTGCGCTGTGCAGGAGAACACTGACAGCGGTATAAGTCAGTGCTGCACGAACACTGAGCCAGGGGCAAGCGGATCACAGAGCATGATCGCGCGCTCGAACACAGTAGAAAATGACTAATTTTGTTGTCAGCGCGCGTGACTGCACGACGTGGGAACAAGCAGATGAAACGGAGGTACATCTCTCTTGCTGTGGTACGAAGTAAAACAATAACTCACAGACATTCAGTGTGTACGTTTTATTTCCCTAAACTTAATTCGTCTATTGAAGCAACAGATTGAACGAATAACTGATGTTGCCCTGAGTAATTGTCGAAGTCACATGCCACTACGAGCGGCATCGCAGCACTGCGATCTACGTAGGCGCGCTTGTGTGCTAAATGCAACTCTGCAACTGGCAGCTCGGCACCCGCAAGGAGAAGGACAAACAGTGTTTAGTTTGAAATTTGACCTGTTTACACGGCGCGTAGCGGTGTAATACTTCGCAGACACAATTTTTTGCACACATTGTATGCACTGCGCTTGTCAGCTCAAAATGGCCAGACCTGGTGAGGGGCCCTTTAATGTTATGTCATTGTGCCATGCTTCATAGCGAGAGCAAAGAGCAGACCTTTACACCATCCTGCACCAAATGAAGCATGAGAAAAGCCTTATTCCATTGATTGTGCCTCTTTAGTAAAACTGAAACCAAAACCTTAAGCACGCTGTCATCATCGTGGAAGTATATAGAGCTGCCATATGCCATAGCCACTGATATAGCCAATTCCTCTTGTACGCAATTTTTTGCGAGCTTACTGCATTTCTCTGTATTGCTTCCATTGTATTGCTTCTGTGCGGTCTTGTTTGTGCTTCAGTTCAACACTTCTTGTACCAACTTGTTGTACTGAGCTGGCTCAAGAAGGATGTTGGATGAAAAAGAAGCCTTAGATAAGGTCCGATTGGGCATTATTTAGCATGGTTGTGGATGATGCCACCTAAAAATATCTTGTGCACATACTCAACTGCTGCCACATTAACTTTTTTAATATTGTTATGCGCACCCACAGTGGCAGTCCAGTGGCTGATGCGTTGCGCTGCTGAGCTTGATGTCTCGGGTTAGATTCTGGCCATGACGGCTGCATTTAAACGGTAGCAAACTGTAAAAAAAGAAGAAAAAAAAACCTTTTAGATATATGTGCAATTAAAGAAATCCAGGTGGTCAGAATTAATCCGGAATCCACCGCTATGGCACTCCTCATAATCAAATCGCTGCTCTGGCACATAAAACCCCAGAATTTTCTTTCCTTGCAACACTGCACAATGGGAAAAAAAGTTATTGTTGTAATTTAAACTGTGTTCACATGTTCAGTGGCACAGTTATGCAGGGTAGATTGTACATGATAGAAGTAATGAAACCTGTGGAGATGTTCACTGTAACTTCGCTTTAGCCATGCACATCCTAGGGTGTGGTCTGTGACATGCCCTAGTTGCATAACCATTTGTTTGTTTGAAGCACAGCAAACATGCGCAGAATCATTTGTGAGTCGAAATGGTAGAAGCAGATTTATACCACAATATATTTTATTCCATTCCTTTATTAGTAGCTATTCTGTTCAAAAAATTTATTTTTTCCTCCACATATTTCATGTTGCCTACCACACGCAATAGAGTGTCACAGCCATGTTCCACCTGCAGTTTCATGCGTTCCACACTATGCTTTCATCAATCCTTCCAGCTATTCATGTTGCCACTTTTTAGATTTGACACAAAAAAAAAAAAAAACTTGTCGCATGCTCAAAAAGATATTTTCAGTGAGAGAGAGGAGCCTTAAAAAGTTAATCGTCGGTATTGTGGAAATACCGTATTTATTCGAATATAAGGCGGTCACGATTATAAGGCGAGGGGGGAGTTGAAGGACCGCAAAAAAGGAAAAAAGTTTGCACACTAATATAAGGCGAGAGATGGGACGCCGTGCTTTCGACCTGCAGCGCAGTTGCCCAAAGCTTCGGCATCAGTTATCACGTTTCTCTTGAATGCCGCATCGTAATGACAACGACGACTTGCCATGATCACTAGTCGCAACGAAAAGGTTCCCGTAGGTAATCCAGTCAAATGCCACGCCGAACGAAGGTAGTGTACACTCTTAACAAAGGTCACGGGAGGCTGCCGCTACACCAGCGAGGGAACACAAAAGACAAGCGCGTGCAAACGCACATGGAAAAGTGGCCGAATAGCTGGCTGCGGTTTTGAACTCGGCTTGTGGATTAAAACATACTGGATTTTCGCTGGCTGTTTTTGACTTTTTATGACTTCTCGCGACGCGCCGTTGCTGATCTCGGAGCCCGCGACATTCTCGGCCGTTGCCTTTGCGAAGGCAACTACCGTTAGATCGTTTTCTTTTTTTCCCCCGTTCTCACTGACGATGACCCATTTGATTGCAGCACAAGCATGTAATAGCGTTATAATGTTAAATATTCAGAATTATTTACATTTTCATGCAAAGAAAATATTAGTGTGCCTTTCCCGACTGTGAAGCAATGATTGATGTTTACCTCGAATATAAGGCGGGGGTAGACTTTGAGGCCGCGGTTTTCGGAAAAAAACCTCGCCTTATATTCGAATAAATACGGTATATATTTGCTGGAGAATGTTGCTCTGAAGTCTTGGGATGTCCGCCTTGTAGAATTATTCAGCTATAGCCTGTCGAGCAGCGTTCCAAGGAAATCTACAACTGATTTCAAAGACATGCCATGATTGCATGCTGGGCCGCTTGCGGCTTTTGTTCTTATTCGTTCTTTTTTTTTTAAATGAAAGTGTCCTCAATGCCAACATTAAAATGTTAATTTATTTGGTGCACACAACTTTCAGTGCAGTTGCAGCTTGTTTGCTTTGTGAAGGTGTGTGCTAGAAATGCTGCCATATTCTCAAGTGTGCGCTTTCTTGCAGGCAAGGTCCACGGCTCCCTGGCCCGTGCCGGAAAGGTCAAGGGACAGACACCAAAGGTCAGTCATCACTACGTACAATACTCATGGCATCTGCTTATTACATACATACTGCCCTCGCTGCCCATTGACATCATGTTTCCCGATGCATGCATTAACAGCTAGTTGGGGCTTATTTGTATGGTACATCTTGACCCTTATATAGCCAAGCTTGCATTAATTTTTCTTAGTTTGTTACTGGTATTCTCGCAAGCAAGCCTTGCTTGTTCAGGCGACAGTTCCTTTACCTATTCACTAAACAAACACCACGCTTGTGAACTCGTCTCGTGGCAACTCATTGATACCAGGAACAAGCTAGTTATAACCTAAAGTTTGCGTTCTGTTCATTGTTGTGTGTTCAGCCAAAATGGTAAAAAAGTTGGAGGGTGATTAAACTTCTAGTTGAAGTCAAAGACACTGTCTTCCTGAGCGATTAGGGGGTGAGAATTGGGCGGGAGCCACTGCTCACTGCACTCTTGCATCACTCCTCCCATGAGGGGAGTAGGGGAGCATTGAACTGCTTAAATTTTTTCACTGCACTACCTTCAAGATCGGCTCGCATTTTTAGACTGCACTATCTCCAGGATTGGCCCACGAAAATCTACATGCCTATTGAGGCAAAGCCTTGTCCTCATAAAGGGGCACTAAAGAAAGCTGAACATTGGGCAGATCAAAAAATTTTCATTAACACTGTACACCACTTCCTTCTACTCACCATTTGTTAAATTCACGTTTGGGTTGTGGTGTCGGACAAAAGGCAGCAGTCTTGAGAAGACTACAAAGCTCACAACTTTCAACACACACTAGCATGTTGGTACTATGAGACACTTGTAATGTCTGCGTAGGCCTGTGCACATTTTGGATATGGTTTGGACTCAAAGGCTTGTGTGTTGTTTGTGCCACCACAGGTAGAGAAGCAGGAGAAGAAAAAGAAGAAGACTGGCCGTGCCAAGAGGCGCATCCAGTACAACAGGCGCTTTGTGAACGCCGTGGCCACCTTTGGACGCAGGAGGGGACCCAATGCCAACCAGGCTTCATAGGCTATGCGCAGCACAACAGCTGTAAAATAAAACTGTTCTTACGAAAATTCAGACAAAACTGTGGACTGACTTTATGCTGAGCTTCGCTGCACTTCACTGCCGTTGTCGCTTGGCAGCTGTGCTGTTCTCTTGTGAAGCAAGGGCCCCATTTTCAGTTTAGTGGAATGCAGAAATGTCTGCAGTTCCGAAATGGCACTGAAAACACTTTTCCAACATGATAAGAAAACAATTCCAATCTGCAGGCAGTGCTGTCATGAACATGGGGCCAGGTATTCTGCTGCTTGCATCAGGAAACCCAGCAACCTTTGCTTGCTCTCTCCTGCTGCACTTTAGGCCTCCACTTTAATGCGAATGCATTATATGGCTCATGAGGCAGAAAATCCAGCGTAGTTGATGTGACCACACGCTTCTCCAAAAAGTCGAGTGAGCCAATCAAGGTAGTTCACATTAAGGCAGGTTTAAGACGGAGCTTGTTATGGCACTCGAACCCACGACCTTTGGTGGTCGCAATGCTTTCGCATTCATTCACGTAGGGATAACTAAATGCCCCTCGAATTAATTTTCCCCACCTTATGCAACACCAGTAATGACGTTGCAGCAGGCCTGACAGTCCTTAGATGCAAGCCGATGGGCAGTTCATGACGGAAAAAGCGTGCATTCAGGGCAAGTTTTTTTTAATGTGTGCTATCTCCCTCCCTCCTATTAGAAATTGCAGGCAGCTGACAAAAGAAAGTCTTTAGTGTTGTTATCAATTAAGAATATCTTGTGCACCTGTACGTACACCTGCATTTTATGTGGATGTGCTGGTTAACAAGTTGATCAAATGATGAAAAATCGTAAATGTGGTTACTTCTTGCCAGGCATCACCATTGCCAATTTATCGCTAAAACAACTGAAGCACTGTCAGGGCTACGGTAGCAATATCACACTGTTTATGGTGACAATCAAATGGAGCATGACATCGATGTAAGCAGAGGTGTTTCGTCCTGTAGGCAAGAGAGGTGGCCGCTTAGGGCAGCACGTGGGGAAGGACATAACACGCTTTATTAATGCGATAGGATTAAAGGGCAGCTGAAGCACTTTTGAAAAAAGTGAGCTTTCAACGAATTATTGTAGTTTTTCACCCCCTGAATACGAAAATCACAGTTTAACAGGCCAGAAGGCGCAGCTAGTTACTTTTATTTAGCAAAAACAAGCCACAGCATCTGCGGGAGACGCCGCGGGTCGTTTAACAGGCTCTGATGGCAAAGGTGATTGTGACGTCACCTTAGGTATCGGCGCGGAGCACGATTCGAATAGAGCACTCACGTGATCCGTGTATTGACATCATCCTCGCATTCGGTCTTTTGCCACTACGATCGGCGTGTGAAGGGGGCGGAGCTTCAACGAAAATTTAAACCGCGATTGCAGCGCTGTTATGCGCATAATCTAGAAACTGCAGGAGTTGAATTATACTGTGTCGGCCTTCCAAATCCCCGTCAATCTTCCAATTCTAAAACCACTTCAGCTTCCCTTTAAGGGACGTGTTGCAGCAAATCCAGCACCGGCGTCCGTGGCACACTGCTGGCTGCAAGTGCCAACTTATCAGTATATCTGCATGCAGTTTGTGCTTGATAATAATATAGAGCACTGTGCTGTGCACATAGGTTACAAAAACGTTGAATTCTTTTTGTCAACACCATGCTCCATGAATATACGGCTAGTGTTGAACAATAATGCTTCTCTGCGAAGTTGCTGCTTCATGCTATGCAGTACATTACCTGACTAATAATCCAACAGCCTAGATTGATTCACCATGTGACCTTACTGTCACTTCAAGTACTCTTCTGCATGCAGGAACGTCCAGATTTTCTATGAAGGATGTTCAGTATGCAAAACTACACTTTACAGAAGTTTGCGCATGAGAACTTCTACCTTTATTAGTACAGGGAAAAATTGAAGGTCACTTATAGTAAAAAGAGGATCAATGCTTGTACAACATGCAGGAAGACAGTAAATGCAAACACGCATACATACAATGCTATTACACTGGAAGCACAAAGTCCTCCAATAAGGCTACAAGAACTGTGCCTAGGTTGCTACGATATGTAAATAGGGCATATCAAGAGCAAAAGTTAATAACCGTGACGAGTCTGCATACCCCCGGTTCACATAAATCTTGGCCATGCGCTTGATCATGACGTGGCATTTTATGAAGCCGTCATGGATATTTTTGACTTCAGACCAAGCTACATTCTCCACACCTCTGTTCCAGAGGATGTGCAACTTGATGCAGAGCTTTAGAAAAGACAGTACCGGTTCTCGCAGATCACTAAATGGCTCGCTCAGCAGGCACTGACGGAACACTTTGGCAACAAATCCTTCGTGGCACTTGATCACAGCGTCCAGATCTGTGGCACTGTCAAGTTCTTTGTCAAAGGCTAATTTGCTGCCATGCAGAACTTCTTGCATAAGGCAAGCATGGAAAGAGTTAAGAAAAGTGAGGATTTGGAATCTCAGTAGCTGGAGGGAGAGAGCAACCCGCTTCATTGTCACCGTCTCCCTGACATGGCAGCTGCAGAGCTCCTGGAAATGCAGTTCTTCGAGAGCAAACTTGGCACACTTCACCTTGCAAAGGAAAATAAAGATCCGGTTGTATAAATTGAGAGTAGTTTCAGTCAACACAATTGACACTGGCCATGATACATCATAGCGAAGCACAACATTGTCAAAGCCATCCAGCTGTACCTTGGCTGAACTGTCCTTCAGTCTCATGCTCAGATTCCTTAAGAAAGGAACTGGTTTGCAGTGCCAAGACAGTGCCTCCTGCAGGGCGAAATTCAAGAATGACAAGTTCTGCCACGTCGCTGGAGTATCTGACAAGAGCTTTGAGAACATCTCAGTAGTAAACAAGTGCATAATCTCGCCGGCAAACATAAGAAAGTGACCGTGAATGGTGTCGATTTGCTTGGAAAGTTCGCATTCAGATTTGAGGAAATGGAGGAACTTGGCACTGTTCTCACGCCATCTTTCTGTTACCGCAGTTGTGATGGCTTGCTGAATTTGAAACAGTGTGCAGGTTAGATTACGTGTTGCACTGTCTGTCTTGCTCGACTGCTGCTCACATGCCACATTAATCAGCCCAAAGCAACCAATCTGTTTAGTCCACTGCCTAATTTCTTCAAATACTTCTGCAACATTTCCCAAAGTTGCAGCTTGTTCTGCCTCACATTCCACTTCGCTTTCAAGGCGAGGAATGTTGTTAATAATGGAAACGTATAGTGTCCTCGGCATGCTCTTCAGGACATCGTTTCTGCTCTGCATCGCGTGCATCAGGTGCTCCATTGACTTGCCTGCAGACGTGAGTGGCAGTAAATGGCGCCCCATGACAGTGTCCAAGTAATCTGAATCACAAATGTAGAGAGATTCCTTCCAGTACCTCGGGTCTTCAAACGCAATGTCACGAGCACGTCTAATAGGAAACTCTTGATATGGATCTGTCAGTTTTCCACTGCTGCTTAGCTCGTCGACGAAGTCAATGAAGGGTTTCATGGTATCCAGATACAGGCCCACCGTTTGTGGCCTGTGTTTGCTTAGAATTGTGGCACTTACTAAGGTCCGCTCGAGAACGCTGAGCAGCTTGACCGTCCTCTGCACAGGGCTGGCTGTGGTGTCACTGGGCAGAACGCTACGATAAATGTCGTGCATATGGCTTACAAGCTCAAAGTAGGGATGCATGTCCTGCAGCAGCATTAAAAGCGTAAACGTCTCATTTTGTTCTATGAGCACTTTTTCAAGTTGCACAAGGTGTGTGTTGTAGGGTGCCAGCTGCTCCGAAATAGAGTTCGCAAAAGCTTGGAAAGTAAGCGTCACCACAGACGTCTTAGCTCCGGCACCTGCAGTTTCTGAAATAAAGTCTTGCAAATGCGCTACGTATGACGCATAGCGGCACACTTCCTCCAGTTGGTTCTTCACGGCTACTTGAGTGACGTGCGACAACTTGAAATTGTCGTTGACGACGTATTCCATTCCATTCCAGGAAAACGCAAACAGTTCTTTCGTACCGCGCAGCATCCACAGCACCTCGCGAAGCAAAAGCCGCTCCGACAGCATGCTGTGCTCGCCTGTCGGCGTTACAACGCCACAGCTGTTCAGGTATGTTTCCCATTCTGTGACTAAATTCGAAGAAATTGTGGAGTGCGCAGGAGCCGCGGCAGGAAGATTATTACACCGGTTCCAGTACGGCGGCAGGACGTAATCTTGCAGTGCCATTGTCGCCAATCCTACAGGGGCGATTCAAAAAGTAACGTCCACAGGCCGTCCTCAAGCCGCAACGTGGCTGCTACTCTATTCCGTTGGATATATGACCTATGACTACACATAGAGTTTATGTGACTACATTGAGCCAAAATATATGAAGTCATGACATGACTTCGCGCGCAAGCAGCAGCGGCAACTTGTATCACCTTGTATGTCTTGTGTTGGCTTGTCTTCGCTTGACTCTTGTTGAGTTGCTGGCTCGCGCTTCAGTGTTTCGGTAGTTTCGGCTTGCAAATTTACTTTCGAGAAGCCGACATTAGAAAAGTCGAGAAAGGCTCTTTCGTAGCGTGGTTAGCGTGGTGCGTGCGCGCTTGCCTGTTTGGTTGGTGGTGTTACGCAGACAATCGCATTTTAAAGGCCTGAGCAATGGCAATTCCTGATCAGGTAGTAATGCGAAAGATCAAGAAGCGTCAAAAGAACAGAAAAAAGTTACGGGCTCTGAAGGAACTGGAGAGTGAATGTCGACATGGTAAGCTGGCACACCGTCGGTGTTTCGTCTATCGACACACTGTCATCTTGAGCATAACATGTCCATGTTGTTTTGATGCTCACAACATGCCACCCGTGAAAGTGTAATAATGATGCTGAAGGCAGCAATTGTATTTGTGGTTACATGCTCGGTGTTTAGACCATCCGTGGACCGTACGTAGTACGTCACCCAGTAGGTCAAATGCACTCACGGTACACTTGTATGTCTTCTCGGGGGCTTCTTATGCATCCACTTATGGCTCTATTTTCTAGGAAAATACTGTTAGATACTGGGCAGGTCACAACGGGAAACGCAAAATTTCATTAGGAATATGGTCACAGTAGAGAAGCAAGTATCAAATCGTCTTTGCTTACTGGTGGTACTGTCATGATGATTTGTCTATTGAGGCTAGATCGTGTTCATTTATTTGTTTTTCTTCTTTGACCTGCACACTCTGCACATGAGTGTAGGGCTTTTCCCACACTCTGCCTTATAGTACGCGAGGTCACGCCACGCAGTGGTTGGAAAGGTTAGTTGAAACTTGAAACGCTACCGTTGAACTGTCATTTCCATCTAACAAACACGTGATGATGATCAACCTTTATCATGGCTCGTACCCACTGAGGGGGGTAGGCCAAGAAGCGGGCGGACAAACACATTTCAGCCAGAGTTCCTTACTTCTTTGTATAACATAGAAGACTTCTCTCTTTTTAGTTCCTTTGCATACAGATTTGATTACCCGCCGCGGTGGCTCAGTTAGCTAAGGCGTTGCGCTGCTGAGCACGAGGTCGCGGGATCGAATCCCTGCCGCGGCGGCCGTATTTCGATGGAGGCGAAATGCAAAAACGCCCGTGTGCTTGCGTTGTAGTGCATGTTAAAAAACCCCAGGTGGTCAAAATTAATCCGGAGCCCTCCACTATGGCGTGCCTCATAATCAGAACTGGTTTTGGCTCGTAAAACCCCAGAAAGAAGTACGGATTTTATTATTTGCTCAATGTACTTCTCGTCACATGATTCGGCTTTTTTCTTGTAATTGTGATGTTGGTTTGAGATAAATTGGAAGAGAAATCTCTGTATATCACGTAAATGCCTGTTTGTTTTGTATCGATTTTTTTTGTTAATAGACAAAAAAGTGGAGCCAGAAAAGGAGGAAGAAGAAGAAAGGAAAATGGTTGAGGATCAACCCGAGGACCAGCTTCAAGAAGATGAGCGTGCTGGAAAACACGAAGAAAAGGATGGTAAGCAGCAATGATGCACTGCCTTGAGCTGGTTGTTTGCATTGTGTTTCTCATAGAGTTACCACAAGTATCAAATAATCAGGGTCTTTAGTCAACATGTTCATCTGCATGTGGTAGGTGGCAAGGCACCATGTTATGAGCGCTGGTCTAATGAGTATGAGCTATTGAGAGGTGCTGTGTACAGTGCACACGATTGCGTGAAAAAAATGCAGGATGCAATTAGGTTTGCCGCCGGTTTTCCACTCACTGGCACAGCCTTTTCTTTATTTTACTTATGGTGCCAACTGCTAGTTCAGCTCCATACTGGCACCCCAGTTGGCAGTTTTCCAGTTCTTCCCTAAATGAGCACATATTTGCACGCCTTTCAGCCAATGCATTACAGCTGACGTTACTATAGGACCAAGGTCAATTTGTTAACTCCACTTTGGAACGCTGTGGAAAAGTGGCTCCCTCCTATTGCCTGCTGTGCCATCAGTTGAAAGCATTGTGCGCACCGCCCCAAAGTGGAGCATTGTGTAGCAAGGGGCAACAGATCCCTCTTGTCTGGGCCGCACGTCACCCCCCCTCTCCGGTAATTTACAAGGGAAAAAAAAGGTAGCTCAACACTGAAGAAACTCATCTTGAAAAAAAAGCACGGCACAGCCACATAAGGAATGACAAATTATTCTAAACATTTAAGGAAACACGTGGGCACATAACGCATGGTGGTAACGAACTGTCACCAAGTTTGGTGTGGCTTTCCTTCTTAAAAGAAGTTAGGTGTCCTCATTTGCAGAACCTCATGGAGCACGTGTTCGCTATACTTTGTAGAAACACGTTTGTTTAGCAGGTATTAATCGTGATGGGGAATTTGTGAATGATGAATGGAACAAACCATGTAGTTCAATAATCAAAGCAGAATCTATATACCGTAATATAAAAATTGAAAGTGCCCTGCATTGAATATTTCTGTGCATTTTGGTGAGATCGCATTCTTGTTTTATATAGACCTGTTGCTGGGTTGTTTGTGGATATGCCTTACAAATATATCATTTGCAACTACAGCACACCAGTCTGCCTATGTGCCTATGTTTGATTCCTTGTGGCATAGATATCTTTTAACCGATTGTATTTATAATAACATACGCCCCCTCACCTTATGCCTCGTCATAGGCCTGTGAGGTATTTCTAAATAAATAAATAAATAAACATAGATATTAAAAATGCTCCAAATTTTATATCAGTGAATAAATTTTAATCGTGCAATATTCATACTTGGCATATTGCCGTGGTGGCTCAGTGGCTAAGGCATTGCACTGCTGAGCACAAGGTCGCGGGACCGAATCCTGACCAAGGCGGCCGCATTTCGATGGAGGCGAAATGCAAAAACGCCTGTGTTCTTGTGTTGTGCTCGACAAAGAAACCCAGGTGGTCAAAACTAATCTGAAGCCTTCCACTACAGCATGCCTCATGATCATAACTGGTTTTGACACATAAAACCCCAGAACGAATAAGAAACTTTGTGTGTTTATTTTGTTTGTATTTTTTCATGCAGTAATACCTTGCCCCCCCCCCTTCCCCCTTTCCGACTTGGTACTGTGTTTTTTTTTTTTTTTTTTCTTGGCAAACGTGGCAAACCTAGATGCAATGATTTTGTCTGTAAAAATTATTTAAAAAGCGTCAGTCTGGGCATATGTGTAGCTACAGCCTCTTTAAAAATTTGTGAAGTGTGCTCTCTGATCTGTCTGCACTGCCCAAAACTTGGTGGCAGTGATCATTTACAAAGGGTCAGTTAATTGTGAAACACATGTTACTGTGTTCAGTAACTTCTTCGAGCCTGCTATCACGATTTCTTAACATACTGAATCCACGCTCATAAATCCAAATGGGATGCTTAAGTGAGAGAAATTCTAATTTTGACGTTGTGTGTTGTCATCGAGCAAAAACGCGCGAGTGTGTTGCCAGCTCCGACTCGGGAAACAACGCTTTGCACATGGTGCTTCAAAAAAAAAAAAAAAAGGAAACATTCCATGAGAATGGTGTGGCTTTAGGTATTCAGATGCATAAATTGGAGTCACCGTCCTTGTAATACCGACTGATTTACAAACTGACATAAGATTTTTGTGCTAGTTTTTTTTTTTTTTTTTTTTTTTGCGATAAAGATTTGCCGTTAAGGCATAATTCTTGATGTGTATATGTGTATTATATGTGTGCTGTGAGGCCTGTGTTGTGTATGAATTGAAGCAGTGTTTTGTGGAATCTGTTATCATGTATCCAGCGGTCATAGCTGGTTGTCACACTGTAGAGGAGGCCGGCTTGCAGTAGGAGACATGAGCGTTCCGATTGTAAACCAATACATGTCCATATTAGGTGGTATGCATCTGCTTCCATCACAGGGACGGAGCAGTATGGACACGTAGCACCCAGTGGTAAATGCGACCAGTTCCACCTTGAGATCACAGCTGGTGTAAGGGCCACCCCGGCCCGAAGCCTCCTAAGCACAACTTCCTCCACCCTAGTAAGGTGAAGGGGGAGGGAGCAGACACACGGGGGGATAAGAGCGCGTGCTAGTTGCCTGTTTCAGTTTTGTTTAATCTAGTCTACAAATCTCACCTGGGGCATCAGATGGGTGTGAGAGTAATTTTCAATGTTCTTACCTCTCCCACAAGTATTTTTAAGTGCAGTTCAAATGTTTTCTATTGGAAAAAAAATTCACGCTTTAATATGTTAATGAACCACTAATTTATAAGACACGGGGGAAATATGGCCTCTAATATAATTTTTATTCCTGTGATGTGTTGGCTATCATGTTTTGGGCTCTATAGGGTCTCGATACAATAACCTTGCCAGTTGGAAGGGGTTCCTTCTTTTTTGGATGGAGGGAGGTGCAGGGAACTTTTTATACAAATGTTATTGTCATGCCTTTAGTCACTTGAGGTAGGTAGGATTAAAAAACTATAGCTTTGCATTGAATGAAAATACTGCCTGGTGGTCACTATGGTTTGGGGTGCATAAAGACACTAGCAGTGACAAAGCAACGCTCATTCTTGGGGCAAACAGTGCAAAAAGACTTATTACATAGCCAAGGAAGACGTACAGACACAGTGCTTACTATCAACTGAGGTTTTTACTGAAATCGCACAAATCAATATTTACTGAACAGACACGTGGCAAGAAATAAAGCAGAGGCAACAAAACACCCATTAATTGTGCGCACCCTCACACTCTTTCTCTGATGCATGCGACATGTGTGACAGATGGTCCAGCAACACATGTTTCACCCAGTTTGCTTGTAGAAAATGTTTCTTCAATCTCACATGCCGCCTTGTCTTTGTGCCTAGAAAGCACTCTGGTATCGGAAAACACTGGGGCGCAGCCGTATTCTCTACCATGTGAGGATATGTTAGAACTTGGCTGGATCTTAAGAGATGCTTTATGGTCCATTAACCTAATATTCAAACAGGGTCCGGTCTGCCCACCGTAGCATTGGGTCCACATAAATGGTGCTGTTCTGTGAGCGCAGTTCAGTTAGGAAAATGTCTTGAAGCTTACTCTTCTGTCTTTCGTTATCAAGGAGAGGCAGATGCTGATGAAGCTGAAGAGGTCGAACCAGAGCCGGAACCCTGTGAGTATTTGCCTGTTTACCTTAGCAGCATTAACAAGCAGTAACTGTACCGAAGAGTACAGTCAATGTATAGCCAATTGTAACCCTACAGGTTTATTGCCTGTTTAACCTTAGCAGCATTTTCAAGCAGTACTAGTCGTGTACTGAAGAGTATAGTCAGTATGTATAGTCAGTTTTAAAATTTCTTAGGGGCCACCATCTCATGCCCTTGGTACAAAAGCTTCTCAAATTGTAGTCCCCTATGTGGAGGGGTACTCTCGACGTTCAGTTTGCAAAGTGAACTGCAGGTCTGTTTGGCATTCTGTGACCACATTACCTTAGCACTGCCATAAGCGC
The DNA here is from genome assembly GCF_013339745.2 of Dermacentor silvarum. NCBI lineage: Eukaryota > Metazoa > Arthropoda > Arachnida > Ixodida > Ixodidae > Dermacentor > Dermacentor silvarum. The sequence goes on from NC_051161.1 coordinate 23,370,138, forward strand.
CAGAAATGCTGATATTAACATAGCACTGTTTTCATGATGGCAGTGTCCACTGATTTAAACTTAAATGGTCTTGGAGCAGTTTCAGTAGAAGTGGAGAGTTACAGCCTCTCCTGGACATTAGTAGGGAACTGTTGTGACTACTATGTGTAAAAAGGCAGCTTGTGAGGAACAAAAAGCTAAAAAGATGCATTTATCATTGCTTTAACTAACTTGTCATTATTACACGCATGAGCCAGAAAATCTCCTTTTGAAACCTAACTGTCCTTGAGATAGCGTTAACTAAAACTGATATGGTCTGAAGAAAGTAGGGGATCAGTTAACATTGAATCATAGGGAAGGTTAGGTTTTTGAGCAAATTATAGCAGTGGTATAATGCACCTGTCAGATGGACAAACTTAATGTCATATTGAGCGAGTTCACTGCACCATTAGTGCCATTCTCAAGCTGTTATGGAAAAGCACTCAGCAGCGAGTGCCTTTGTCAAACTGACTTTGCTGCATCAACGTGTATAGCCTCGATAACAGTGCTTTGAAAATAAATAGAATGATGCCTAATGCAAGGTGGTCAGCAGCAATTCTAAAACCACTTTGTAATTTCAAATGTTAAAAGACAGTGTCGAAATCAAAAACAGTGCAGGATACTTTGCTGTCAAAACAAAATGTCAGCTGAGCAGAATGCTCGGAAACTCGACGGCAAGGTCACCTGCACACCAGAAAACATAGTCATGCTTTCTTATGTGCTCAATGTCTGCTATGTTGTGTTTTTCATATGCATGCACAAACTGTTAAAAATATAGGAATAATATGTGCATTCCTTATCTTTTTCTTGTTAACGCGAGGTGGCATTAAGTTGCAGAGACGTCTTCCAGGTGTGTTTCATTACTTCAGCCCAAAGCTCTCTTCTTCAGCACTGGCAAAGTATTGCTGGTATCAGTGCTGGCCAGAATTGGAACAAACTATAAAAGTGTTACTAAATTTGCGTGTCTGACGCGTGTCTGGGTCACTTTCACTCTGCAGCATTGGCTGAGCTTGTTTTGCTATGCAGGGAGGTGCCATGTAAATAATGTAGTTGGACGGAGTGGTACTTGTGGATAATTTTATACCTCTGTTTTTTTTTTTTTTTTCTTTTTTTTTTTTTTCCCCTCAGTACCAGGGACAAGCTTTGGAGTGTTATCAGACACACACTTCAGCTCCCTGCAAGGGAAGGTGTCTGAAGCCACACTGAAGGCGATTGAGGGCATGGGCTTTAAAAGGATGACAGAGATACAGGCCAAGACCATTCCACATTTGCTGGAAGGAAAGTAAGTTCGCAAAGTCCAGTTGATGTGGTATTGCCATAATTATTTGTGCTACCTCTGGTGACTAGTGGTCATCTTGCCATTGTACATGCATTTTTTTAGAGTTTTCATCTCGCTTTCTTCTCTGCTGTTCTGCTTCAGAGTGGTCAGCATTTTCACACAAAGCACTATCAGAATACAATATACAAATTACACCAAGCAATCCAAACAAATCTGTTTCTTTGTTGTTGAAATTGCCTTACATCTGAGCACTTCCTGTTCAGGCACATGAAATCAGTGACATCATTTGTACTAATGCAATCTTTCTTTTTTTTTTCCTGCTTTTTATTTATTTACTTATTGTTTGTTTGTTGTGGGGCGGAGTCTGTGGCATACCGCTACGTAAAATTCTGACATTTAATTTAATTTAAGCAGGGCAACTGTGGCTATGGATTTGACACTGAGCCATGTGCTGTTATTTGCACATGTGGTGAAGGATTAAGAGCTGGTTGCTGCTCAAAATCAAAGCTGTCACGAACATGCAGTGCCTTCTGTTAAAAGCATAAACACACTCAAAGTACACTGCTTACTATGCCCTAAACAGGTGTGTTGAAAGCTGTGCAGTGTACTTTCATTTGGATAGCTTGTTTGGTGGCTCAGTTGACTCTTAAAATCCTAACGCACAGTCTGTCCCGTACAATGAAGTAAAGCATCAATTGATGTTATAGTTACCTCATCCCTTCATTAATTTATCCTCTATCTGCTGTGGACAGCGAAAAAATCTTACTGCAAAGTACTGCATGTGCAAAGCTGTACTTATTGAATGAAAGATGGTTAACTCAATTGAGTAGTTGCAGTGGCCACGTAGCAGACAGAAAGACATTGTGTTCATGGTTTTGTTAGCACGTTCCTGTCCGCGTCTATTCCCATTGGTAGCCTGCTATCGACAGTCGTAAGTTGTCGCTTTCCGAGCGCTCTCAAACAGCTAGCGTCATTTATCAGGTTATTTAGGAAGTTTTAGTCGTTTCAGTTCTTAGTTTTCTTTTTTCTGCCTTGCGCGGATTTTTAATGTGCCTCCGGAAAAGGGGCGTGGTCGGCGCAATGAACGCTCGTAGGTTCCAAGATGGTGTTGGTGCTGTTCATGCACGGAAACATTGCATTTCTACCGATTTCAATGCATCTGCACCTGAGTTTTTGCACTTTGAAAGCAGCACTGACATGGAAGAACACTTCGGTTCTTCAGATTTCATGATGGAGTTTTCCTTTCTTCACCGTACCATTTCAAAGCTGCTGTGCAGTGATATCCTGCATCTTCTCAAGGTCACATTTCTTATCTGCAGGGTGTTACCATTAATCGGTCGGGATCATTTGCTGGTGGCCGCTAAGGCAGTCGAGTTGCACTCCGCATCGCGCTAGGGCTAGTTGCTAGAGTCCACATTTTCTTTTATATCTCAAAAACATTTTCACATAGAAAGATTATATTTGCTAGAATATTACATAGACCCTTTGCATTGAAAATGTATATTCTGAAATGTTTTTTTGGGGTCTTTCTGTGCGAAGCAACAGTGGAATTTGTATATAACGTTTTCTCTTTTTTTCTACAAAATATTTGTTTAGATTTTCTTTTCACAGTCTTCTTAATAAAAAATTTCGTTTGGGGCTAGTATTGTCGGGGAGAAAATTCCTTCCTCTTCAATTTGATACTATGCACTTTAGTATCAAGCATGCTCTGCTATAGGAAAAAAAATATATATATACATATATATTTGTAAGACTACCCTAAACCTGTTGCTTTTCCGAGGCAGGAGAGTGCTAAGTACTTGTCATCACTATCATCTCTCGTTTTTTTTTTAGTATTCTTCAAAGTGAACAGGATTCAATTTACCCAGCTTTTTGTACACTAAGTCAGTAGTAGCTTTAAAACTGCTTCCTTATTTGACACCCCTGTGAGCACTTTTTATCGCAGCCTCCTGTATTTTCACACTGCCTTCCCAGTCTCTCTGCAATGCACAGGAGTGACTGGTCCAATGCGGCAGTGCCACATTTCCAGCCATTTTATACCTGTTGTTGCTGGAGCGCGGACAACTTTCACCATGCACTGTTGCCGCTTGTTCTTTTCTATGTGGCATGCAATGAAAAAGTTGACATAACCATAACCGTGCCCCGTGGACTGCGACAAAATAGAACTGTGAAAGTGGCACCCCCCAAGTGACCCCTGCTTTTGGCATAACTGGACGGGCATTGAAAAAATACAGGAGGCTGTGCCATAGGGCAGTTTGCTTGGTTTCTGTTTACTTACCGCAAGGTTTGCAACACCTACACCAGGCGCTCTGGATGCCTGATAGGTTGCAATGACGCTGGTCCGAATTATAAACACTGTCAGGTGCCAGAAAGACTTTTGCATATGTTTTGCATTTGTCCTGCATATACCGTACACGAGAATGGTAAAAGCTGTTCTCTTTGATCACCCACGTTGATAGCAAACCACGATCCAATGACTTTGTTTTGGGTGCTTGGCTTGATGGAAATAGTGCAGCTGTGGCCTCGTTACAGGCCACTGGACTTGAAACACGACTTTAGACATGCTGCAATGTAGTGGACTTATACGTACGCACATCCTTCTTTAATCATCACCCATCGTTTCTTTTCTTTCTTGTCCTGCTTCTGCAGTGCATAGTCCATAGCAAGCTGTAAACCTCTCTACCGTTCTGTAAATAAAATTCCTCTCCCCTTCTCTACGCCCTTTATTTGCAGGGATGTGGTGGCTGCTGCAAAAACAGGCAGTGGCAAAACACTGGCCTTTCTCATCCCCGCCGTAGAGCTCCTGTCCAAGCTGAAGTTCATGCCTCGCAATGGCACGGGGGCGCTGGTGATTGCACCGACACGGGAGCTGGCCATGCAAACGTTTGGTGTGCTCCAGGAACTGCTCTCCGGCCAGAACCAGACACTGGGACTCATCATGGGAGGCACCAACCGGCAGTCCGAGGCCAGCAAGTTGGCCAAGGGTGTCAACTTTCTCGTTGCTACGCCGGGCCGGCTGCTTGACCATTTGCAGGTTTGTCAATTTATCGTTGATGTGCACATTTGTTCACTATTGTTTATGGATGAAGGGAAAGTGAAATGAGGCCCTGATGTCGCTCACCTCGAAGCCAAACCACACCTCCAACTTATAGGGCAACTCCTCTTCTTTGCCTGCCCTTTTCATCTCGATGTCCAGTGCGCCATGCCGACCTTAAGGCCATGTCAGAGGGCCATGTCGGACCAGCATTTTAGCAATCATTGTTTGCCCCATAAACAAAGACAACGAAGCCTAAAATGACATGACTTCCGCCACAATTTTCATAATGCATTTGGGATTGTTGAAGCCTTTCTTCACCACTTAAATTCCCCTATATCACCGTCGTTAGTCTAACTTGTTCCGTTTAACGGTCAGTACTTTTCCTAATGCCCTGCTCCTGTTCCGTGCCAACAGCCCCAACCCTTTTCTAACAAGTTTTCAAATTTTGCTTGTCCGTCTGCTTTTCTGTTTGTCTTAGGAGACCCATTTCTTTCTTGTAATAGGGGATATGCGAAGCTCTGCAAATGTACTTCAAGTGTTCACTCACCTTCCACAATATTTCTGGCTGAAGATGTAGTAGTAGTAGTGATCTTTTTTTAAGGAAATAATGCACTCCACCGAGCAACTTTCATGTGCCTGGTATATCTTAAAGGATGGGGCTCTATTGTCCGCATCTCTCCCAGCCGCACGCTTGAGACACACAGTCCAGATGATCCCAAGCTGATTTTGACCAAGGATGTTTTGATAAAAAATTGCTGGAGTGAAGATGATGTCCTGAAAGTGAAGCCGGACCACCGCCATCTTAGGAGAAGCCTAGTAAACCATTAGCTTAAAGTGAAGAAGAACAAGCAACTTCCTCACACTCCCCACAAATTTAATATGGCTAATTTTGCTGTACAGATACTGGCCAACGTGTATCTTTGTGTTACTGGTTTTAGGATGAAGCCTGAATGTCTTGGTAAATTTTATTGGGGTTCACGTCATCAACACTCAACCGAAGCCAATACTTTTGTCAGGAACAACCAGCTTTTGTTTTCTAATTAGCCTAGCATTTACACTAACATGAGCAAAAGCACTTGATTTGTAAGCAGACATCACCGGACAAGGCTCTATTTCAGAGGTGAAGTAGGGGCAAATGCTGGCTTCACCTCTGCTGGTAAAAATCTGCAGAAGCTTCCACTCCAGCAAATCTTTTTTGACTTTTTTAAGCTCCTTGATTTTCCCCAGCCTTGCTGATCATAACACAAGAAAGGACGTCTGGGTTTCCGAATGTCTGACAACAATAAAATTCCATGCGGCCTGAAAGAGCAGGTGCCACATGTGGTGTTAACGTTCTCAGAAATGTCATCTCAGCACTTTCAGATAGGCACTCACTTTGTAGCCATGTATTTTGCATAATGGTTGTCAAGCTGTCTTCTGTGGTAATGTAACAAGTATGATTAAATATCGGCTCTGTATGTTTCTTCTTTCAGAATTCTTCTGAGTTTGTGTACAAAAACCTGCAATGCCTCATAATTGACGAGGCCGATCGAATACTTGACATTGGCTTCGAAGAGGAGGTGAAACAAATCCTCAGAATTTTGCCAAGTAAGTGTTGTTGCCTTTAAGGACATTTTGTCAATGTAGATTGCTCACTTGGCCTTTGTAAACATTTGTTATAGCTCCTTCAATGCTATCGCTTTCACTATTGTAAGGTGAGGAAGTTCAAGACAGCTTTGCAAAAGCTGTTGCTGGGGCAAGTTTGTTCTTTGTAACATTGTCTTTACAAAAATATGGCAAAATATGGTGTTTTTCTGTGCTGAAAATCTTTTTTTGAATTCAACTTCTGCAGAGTTCACTTCAGAAAAGCAAATAATTGTGTAGAAGCATAGAGATTTTCGCCAGTGCTGTTTAAACTAGCAAGATATATAAAAATGTGTGCATCGCAGTTACACTGCTGAGTTTTCACCAAGCTTTGCAGTTGCTGTCTCTCCTTTTGATGACACCTTTGCAACCTCGCTTGTGTTTGCAAATGAGACTCTTGGTAGATGGAAAAATAAAGCAGTTGGTACTATAAGCAACTGTGTCCCATTTCTGTTCTTTGATCACCGTTTCCTTACTTTATCAAAAGATGTGTCTCGAGAGATCTTGAAAGCACTGTAGGCCAGTGCATTAGTTTCTTTTTCTTTTTTTCCCAGCCGCAACTTTGTTGAATACCATTCAAAGAATAAGCAAACTAGTACCACTGTGAATAGAGAAATGCTGCAGTTTTTTTTTTTTTTTTTTTTTTATTATTCATCATGTATTCATTAGCATGCATTAAATAAGTACAGGGCCATTCCACTGTGAAGGGAAACACTTCACTAGTATATGTTCACTCGAATATCCCTTCCAAGCACTGTGTATGCCATTGTGCTAGTGAAGACCACAATAAATAGCTTTGTTGAAAGTATTTAGGTTCAAGATGGGTGTTGCATACATCTTGAGACACTTCTGACTGGCCCTTTGCTGCAATTTTTAATAATATGTGCAAAGTGTTTAAGTGAAAGGTGTTGAAAGGTAGACATCTGGGTGGTTGCTCTCAGTGACAGTATGTCGTCACGTAAGGGGTTGCTTTCATTGTTTCTAACTGTTTTACATCGGGCATATTTTCCATGTGTGTTCAAATGGCTGGGTGGGTTCTTTCCAAGTATGCTAGACATAGCTGATGTTCTCATATTTGATGTTCCTGTTGAGAGTTCATGCATGGAGTCCATAATTTACAAACTTTACAGAACAAATTGAAGATTTGAAAATTCTTAGTCTGTTCTGCTGTAGAGCACTTTTATCCTGAAGATACAGGAAATATGTTGAAACTGAATTGTCGATGGACAGAATTAACTGGCACCTGAAGGATATAGACGTTCAACACGTTTACTTTAAGCAAAAAGTGTGACTGATATTATGCTTTAGGCAGATACTATCTATTAGGTTGTTTAGGTGCTTGCTCTGTGGACTTTCATGTGCAATATTGAACACCTATAATGAACCATGTCTTTCTTTTCTTTTTTTACCTGTGCCACTTTGTTACGGTAGAGGGGTTTGAAGTAATTTCGAGCAAAAGCTTGCGTGGGAAGAAGTGTTGAACTTTACAACCACTGTTAGAATCTGCTATTTTGTTAATGTCGACAGAGCGGAGACAGACAATGCTATTCAGTGCCACACTGACAAAGAAGACTGAGGACCTCGTGAAAGTTGCACTCAAGAGCGAGCCTCTCTACATTGGTGTGGATGAGAGTAAAGACCAAGCTACAGTGGAAGGCCTTGAGCAGGTATACCAATCTACATTCCTTGCACTTTCACCAACGCCTCATTCCTCATTATTTAACAGCCAGGCAATCTAAAAAAAAATGATTGGCTGCACCTTTACAATTATTGTGACAAAAAGATACAAGTCTATTAAAATTTCACATTGTTCATGAAATCACGCACTGTCTGGGTGCAGAATTAACAAGAATCTCAACCTTTTCTATGAAGTTATCTTGCAATAACAAAAATATTGAGACCTCCGAAAGTGTAACCTGCCAGTCTATTAACTTCATTTGCTTATTGCCTGAATGCCTCTGGCTATTTTTTTAATCTCAGCTCCCTGTCTATGAGTGTTATTTGACTGTTCATAAATTGGCCAGCACTGCCCAGATTTTAGAGTTCTTTACAATGAAGAACAATTTCATTAACAGGGACAAGCGAGAACCATGGAGCACTAATTATCTCAAACTACTCAAACACTGGAATGACCTGTGCAGCTGTCATTATGAGGCAGTTAATGACATTTATATGCTTGCTCTATTGACTGGTGCATTATAATTGGGCATTGCCCGACGAAACGGGGAAAAAAATAATTGTTTCAGGCACTGCTTACCTCGCTGATGCATTTTTTTTTTTTACTATAACATTAGTGCTTGTTTTTAAAACAAATTAGTGTCTCGAGGCTTTGGAGAAGCACATTTCCTCATCACTGTGCTGTGACTGTAATGTTACACTTGTACAGCGGCTGATTTTAGGCCTCTTTACAGCCATGTTATATCTACCTTTTGTCATTTTGCACACCACTAACAGCTTATGACCACTATCATGGCACTCCTTGGCCAGACCTTGCCCTTGCACAGGAGCACTGAAACACTTTTCTATTTAATCATAGAATGGCCTCACTATTGAAAAATGTCGCCCCTAAAAAAATATAATATTTTTTAGAATCCTTCAAGTATAAGCGGAGTTAGAGGTAGTTATAGCACTGATTTGAAGCTTTCTCTCTCCTTTCGTCTCCACTCTTGCACTGGAAGCTACATAGGGGAGATGGCAAGGGAGCAAGGCCCTGCCCAAAAGTGTTTTTGTTATGCCGCTGCTTTCTGTTCAGGTGTGTGCGGCACTCTCTCGGTTTGAAATGGGTGCTCGAGCGCCTAGAGCTACGTCACTTGCAGAGACCAATCAGCACACATGGTTGTCTGATCCTCTCGGCGACGAGAGTGCTCATTGTGGCACCCCGTGGCATCTGCGGCATCTACACTATACAGCACACCGGTGCGATCTCGGAGGCCACACTCAGCAGACGCAGTTACGCGCAACTGGGGATGTATTCTGAAACATTCCACTTCGGCGATAGTTTGCCTTTCGCCTTCAGGTGTGCGCTGATTAGCTGGTTGAGCAAAATTGAATGACGTCGGGCTCAACCAGCCAATCAGCTCATCTAATTTTGCTAAAACAGCCAATCAGCACGCGAAGGCGAAATTGTCGCCTAGGCGAACTATCGCCGAAGTGGAACGTTTCAGAATACGTCCCCTAGCGTGTGTAGACCGGAAGTGCAAAGATTACTTTTTTTTTTTTCTTTTTAACATCGCAGACATGTGTATTTTTCATTTATTAACTAAAAATTAGCATTTATAGTATTCCTGAGAATGTTCACGCCATCACAAACCCAGCCAATAAGTGTTGGTAGGCTTGGCTGCTTGCGATGTAGATGCATGATGACATTACAAAGGAGAAAGCAAGCGATTTTTCACTGTTTTTGACATGAGATTGTAAGCTCCATACTGCATGTAGTGCAATAATATTTGGCTTACATTTTCAAGAGAACCTCGTCTACTGAGTGGCAATGTTTTCTTATTATGTTCAAAAAGTGTTTCAGGCCCCTTTAAACCCCACATGCCATCATCGCAGTCTGTCTCAAAAATCTCTACGCCTAAGTGTTTGTAATCATTCTGGACATAAACCTTTGTGTGAGTTCCGTGCTTGTTAATAGAAATAGTCCTGTGCTTGTAGAGGCCTTTAATAACCAATGTATCATTATAGTACTATGAGATCACCCTAGTGCTAGCTATTGCAATGTGATCTTGCAGGTTAATGTACGGTCAGGTCGTCAGAACACTGGGTTTGGAACATTTGCGATGGACAGGGCTTTGTCTACATGTTTACTGAAGTGCAAAGTTCACTTGTTCCTTTGCACAGGGCTATGTGGTGTGCCCGTCGGACAAGCGGTTCTTGCTGCTTTTTACCTTCCTGAAGAAGAACAGAAAAAAGAAAGTGATGGTGTTCTTCAGCTCGTGCCTCTCGGTCAAGTACCATCACGAGCTGCTGAATTATATTGACTTGCCTGTCATGAGCATTCATGTAAGTTCTGTAACATTCACTTCGATGCACTTAAAAGTTGCCCTGTAATGTACGTTTTGGATGTACCAATGCCGCAGTTTTTCCATCTGCAGTGTAAAGTTAGATGATTCGAGTTGAGACTATTAATTGATGACACTTGCCTAACAGAAATATAAACCGTAAAAGGAGAGAGGTGCTACCTCGCCTTCACCATATGTGTTATGCCTTCAGGACACACAGGCCTCAATCATCCAATAAGTCACTAAAAAATACTTTTTTGCTTGCATGATCCAGTTGTCTCAATGTAGGCATAAACTGAAGACATATCTGCTGCTGCCATGGGGGTACTGTATTTTATTGTGCCCTTGCCTTGATTGTAGCCCGCACTTGGTTTTCATGGCCAGGAATGATAAATGCAATTCCCTTGATTGTTCATTCACCTGACTTATCATTTAATAGAGTAATGGTGATTTTTTAGCACTTGGAAAACGAAATTTGTTTCATGTGAGCCACAGTGCACCCCAGGCATCACTAATCATCACTGTGAAAGGGCTCCATACATACCACTGACAGCAGCTTAGGACATCTCGGCAACAAAGCAGAAACAAATAATGCCACTGCAGTTTGTGGATTGGATTACAGCATTTGTTAGTGCGAATGATGACAAAGTGTCACTATTGGAGATTACCGTATTTACCTGTCGATAAGTCGCACCTTTGTATAAGTCACACCACCCTCAAAATGGCAGTCTTTCTGGGAAAAAAAAATTGTATAAGTCGCACTGGTGTATAAGACACAGCTGTTCATTCTGTAAGCGATTTCAAAAAATTACTGTGACGTTTCACTTCGTGAACGCAGGTTACGCGCACACGTATGGGTGCCATTCGTATAAAATTGCGATGCAGACACTCCAGGTGCATTTCTGCTGCCGTGGTTGCCGCACTGTTTCGTATGAAGTCTAAGGGCGATAGCATCGTCCTCACGCACCGTATGCTGTATGTGCGAGTGAAAGTGTGCGACGGTGAGCCGAATTGCGCACAAGGAAGGAAAAAGGGAAAGCAGCACGGGAGGGAGCGGGTTGGCTTGTACTCTGGTAGCAACTGCGTAGTTACCGCAGCGGCGCGCGCCCTATCTTGAAAGCGAGCTGCAGATGCGACGACTTCGGTGTCGGTCAACTCGCAGCCAGCCTGCTGCCGCTTGCGTTACTTTGTCCTTCTCGCACGCCGCTCGGCAACTCAATCACAAGACGAACCCGGTACCTCCACAGTGCGCACGCAACCTGTAGCAACTGCCAAAGAAGTCAACCTAGCGTGATTCGTGTGGCCATAGCGTCCAATTTTGCGTGGCAGTTTTTCCGAAAAGAAAGCATAAAAGTCGCATCGTTATGTAAGAATCGCTGAATAAAAATTCAGATAAAATCACGACTTATACACCGTAAAATACGGTATATTTCGCACTCAATTCTGATATGCATATCACTTTTTAGGGAATATTGTTTGTTCAGAAAAGAAGTGCACATTAAATTCAAGTAAATATGGTATATGGAATTGAACATGGAGCTTTAATGATGTTGTTCAGGCAGATGCATCTGCATTTTTCATGGCCTGTGTGCACTACACTAATTGTGAGCTTGTTTTTACTTGTCCTTATGAGCTGTAGCTTGAAGTATTGTGCAGAGGGATTGATGTGTGCTGATGCTTGTGATTTTGCGGTAATTTTTCAGGGAAAGCAGAAGCAAGCCAAGCGGACGACCACATTCTTCCAGTTCTGTAACGCGGAGTCTGGAATTCTGCTTTGCACAGACGTTGCTGCTAGAGGCCTTGACATTCCCGAGGTTGATTGGATTGTACAGTATGACCCACCAGATGACCCCAAGGTCTGTTGATAGCTTGTTCCAGCATCTCTTTACTTCCAGGCCCTCTAATAAAATAGCTTAAAGCTCCACAAAAAGTGGCCATTATATTGTTACGGGGATATTCTATATACAATGGATATATTTACAAGGCAAGGCGCACAACGCTGCAGCAATGGTAAGGCTAGCGCATGCACAACAGATAGCCACATTGTCGTCATGTCCAAGCACCGACCACAGGATCGCCGCTCGTGACAATATGAATAGTTCATTGTATCTGAGCTTACCACAAATATGACAGAAAGCTGAAAATTCGGGTAATTGCAAACTAGGTCACGAGAAACTAGGCCTTCCAGAAAGGCCCGTAAAAGTGAAAATACACATCAAGTTGGCAAATTTGAGTTGGTTGAAAAGACTGAACGCCCCTCAAAGAAAAAAGAAAGAAAAGAAAAAAGGAAGACATTAAGCAACAGTGGCTGAATAAAAGAAAGCTCAGTTTGGAGTGAATATTTCGGCTAAGACCGTTACAGTAGCCGTATGTTAAGTGTTGCTACAGCTCAGCAAGTAACATCCTGAAAGAGACAAGTCACTAGTCGAAATGTTGTTTCCTGGCTGGGGCTTCTGTTTTTTGGCCACTTTCTCCATCTTTCTGTTAACCCTTTGCCTTATGAAAGGAAAGTAATTACTACTGACTTGCAAAGTCAACACTCGAAAATTCGCCTATAGTAAGCAGAAGGGATGAGAAGTTGATGTAGTCTTAGTGTGTCTTGTCCCGTGCAGGAATACATCCATCGGGTAGGCCGTACGGCAAGAGGCGAGGGTGGCCGTGGCCATGCGCTCCTAATCCTTCGACCCGAGGAGGTGGGTTTCCTGCGCTATCTCAAAGTGGCCAAGGTGCCCCTGCAGGAGTTTGAGTTCTCCTGGGCAAAGATTGCCAACATTCAGCCTCAGGTGAGTGCAATGGCATTTCTCTATGGTGCTTTGATTTGGGTTGACCTCAGCATCCGCCACATTTCATCACAGTGAGTGCTGTGACTGCTAAAGTAAAAAGGAAATACCTGTTGTGGTGTATCATTGGCTGTGAAATTCTGGTTCTCAATGCGATGATGCAAGGTCAATTCCCAGCCGCATTGTGACAGGCAGCAGAATGAAAAAGTGCTCATGTACGAAGCATTGGGTGACGAACTCCACTTGGCTGAAGTTAACCTGCGGCTCTCAACTATGAAATCTCCTGTAGCCGTTGTGTTGCTTTTGGTCGTTAAATTCACATCATTCAGAGTGGGGAGAAAAATTTATGTGACTGTTTATTCTTACTAGTTTTTACATGCTTGAATGATGTTTGTAGGCTATAACATACCTTGATAACAGAAAGCGGCATAAGGGTTCTCACATCAAAAGCATTATTTTTCATAGCCTTACAGGCTGGCTTGGCATGTTTATCTTAATATGTCATTTATCACTCATTTTTTCTTCCGCTAAGTACAGTAGGGCGCAACAGGGGCGAAACGCTCCCGTGTGTCACTTCGTGTTCGCTTCATATTCAGTGTCCGTTTCATCCCTGTTGCGTCCTACTGTACTTAGCGCAAGAAAAAATGAATGCACACCAACTAGCGTAATTCATAGCTTTCATTTATCATAAGCGTCTTTTATCACATTTTTACTGCTGTTCTTTTTGTTTTTCTAAAAGCTGTAAACGCTGTTGAGCTATAACTATAATGTCTATTGCGGGCTGAATATCACTAGCAGTTGTTAGGAGCAAGACCTTACTGGATTCTCTGCTCCTGTGTTATACTGTCCTCGCTTGCATTGTCATAACTTGGGCAAGACCGTTACAGTAGCCTTATGTTAAGTGTTGCTATAGCTCAGCAAGTACCAAGTGATGCTATATTTAAATATCCAGAACTCAGCCAAATATTGCCGAATTTGTAACATTTTCTGTCTGTATTTTCTTTTTTTTTTCTTTTTTTTTTTGTGCGCAGTTGGAGAAGCTCATTTCCAAGAACTACTACCTGCACATGTCAGCCAAGGAGGCGTACAAGGCGTACGTGCGAGCCTACGACTCGCACCACCTGAAATCCATCTTTGACGTCAACACTCTGGACCTAATTCAAGTGGCCAAGTCATTCGGCTTCCTGGTGCCTCCAAACGTTGACTTGCGTATCCTTTTGCACTGAAGGGCTAAGTAGGTATAATGTAAATATGGTGACATAACGGGCAGACCGAAACGCGAGGACATTTTTGTTGTCCAAAGCCTATAAGAAGTCAACTCGGAGCAAATTTTAAATAATTTGTTGTTAGCAACTTCCTGGAGAAGCCTCCACAATTTTCTGTATGCTTATTGAATGATTAGTACTGATTAACTAAAAACTTTCCGTTAGCATTGAGTAAGGAATACACAATGCTACAGGGTTTGTAAAGCACATTTGAAAACATGCATCAGAAAGGGCTACACAAAAGTTAGCATGTTACAAACATTTGAAAGTGGCGTCTTCAAATGAATCCTATGTATAAACCTTGTACATATTGAAATTGCAGCCTTGAAGTTAATAATTAAAGCTTTTATTAATCACTTCTAATTAGCTGATAAGAACACGAAATATACTGGAGGCTTCCTTAGGAGATTTTGAACATACTGTTAGTTTCAGCTGCACTGAAGGCTTCACCTTATTATTCAATTTTTTCCATGTTTGCTGGCACACCCAGTAGATTAGAGCACAACCAACCTTGCTGGTTATACTTGTTGATGAAACTTTATTTGGCTGCAAAACATTGCTGTATTATACCGTCTGTAAAATGCACGTTTTTGTTTCCTAAAAAAAAACCTCCACAGGTGCATGCAACTCGCAGATTAAAGACAGTGAAGCCGTATTAGGTAGTTCTCACGCTCTTCAAAAATCCTAGCGATCTAGTTTGTTAAGACATATAACAATTATTGTTGTGGGACAAAGGTATACCCCAAAGGGCATAAACAGCTTTTTTGTCGTGAGGGTTCATCACTGACACTGGCATCCACGTGTGCATTCTCGCCGATGCCCCAATCATATGGCCACTTTAAGACTGCAGCAGGCGCCGGGCTGTGTTGCTGACCCTTCTCTGGTTGACATTTGATACCGACCATGCCGCTGTCCACGCCAAAACAGTTGTGGAACTGCCTTTAACAGCTTCACTATAAAAAAAGCATCTCTTGTAACAGACGTGAGCCACCTTAACTCAGTCCCAGATGTCGGCAGCAGCAAGGCAAGACCCAGGAAGAAGGGCCGCGCTGCAAACTACGGCTACGAAGGAGCACCACCCAAGAAGCGTGAAAAGTCCGTGATCTACAAGCCTATCCCTGTTGGAACAGACAACAGGAACAGACAGTTCTCACGGTAACAACTGCAGGACCCACCACCACTCGTCAACTGTTGCACAGCTGAACCATTAAAACCACATTGTTATTGTACTTTGCCT
The DNA here is from genome assembly GCF_013339745.2 of Dermacentor silvarum. Classification (NCBI taxonomy): domain Eukaryota; kingdom Metazoa; phylum Arthropoda; class Arachnida; order Ixodida; family Ixodidae; genus Dermacentor; species Dermacentor silvarum. The sequence goes on from NC_051161.1 coordinate 23,385,378, forward strand.
TCATTATCTTGCCACTGTAAAGCCCGGTGTGTGTGTGTATATAACGTGGCAAAGACGAAGGGCATCTTTTTCGCATATTTTGGCATGGCACAATATAGCTTTGTACAAGGTCCATGCCCTTGTATGTGTCAAAATATGCTTGAACCAATTGAATTGGATGTTCTTGCATGCATTTCAGCCGTAACAGCGGGATTACTGCATGACATGAAGTGGACATGTTCATGCTGGATGGAACTGGGAAATGTGTTGCGAGTGCCATGCAACTGTTTCATATTTCAGCAACTGGAATGACAGAATGGTCATGCTTTCATGGTCCCTTACAATTTTTCTACCAGTTAAGCAGTTTTTACATGATGTTGTTTGCATGCTTTTCCCATTCACTGTAACATTGTTGCATTATTTACATGCACCTCTACCTTTGCATACATTAAAATTACCTTTGTCTCTCAGAAGAACACCGACATATTTTTGAAGGTGTAGAAACTCTGCCACGTTTCCCACACATAAAAGGAAGACACTTAGCAGGTGTTAAGGTTTGGAAACACTTATTTTTCAAGTTTAGACAGCGCAAGAAAACAGTGACAACAAGGAACGCATACACAAAGGACCAGTTTCTTGTTGTCGCCGTCTTTCACGCTGTTTCAACTTGGAAGTATGTCGCACCAACTTGCCGAAACTGAAGTACTCCTAAGCCAGACTTTTATTTTAATTTGGTAACTACTAAAGTTGCCTCGAAATTGCGACATCATTTCACACTACGGCTAGTTACGACAATGTAGCTAAATACAGTGGAACCTGGATGATACGATCACGGCTAATACGAATTTCCGGATGTTACGAATTTTTCTGCGGTCCCGGCCGAGCCCCATTACTTTGCAACGTGCTAGAAAACGGTTGTTACGAATCGATTTTCGACCCGCGTCGGTTGATACGAATAAATGCCGCCCCACCGACGGCCGCGAAAGAGAACAGCGCGCAGTCACTGCGCTTTCTCCCTTTCTCTTTTGGTGCGGAGGCGCGAACACGACTGCCGGACAGCGCGGAGGCCGCGAATGGCGCTGAAGAGTTCGAAAGCGGTGGCGCTTTTGTTGCTTTTGTGCTTTTCCTCCTTTTCCGCGTGCCATCGGGCGGAGTGGCTGCCGTGCTTCGGGCCGCGTTCTTTTTTGCGCCATTTTGCCTAGTCGCAGCGAGCTATGTCTACCTAGATACGATCTCTGCTGATTCGCGCGGCCGTACGCCGAGGCGCGGGAGCCTCCGTTGGCACGTCTTCCGTCGGCTGCGTTATCGGTGCCGATGGTACGCGGTGATTGTGTGTTTCGCTGCTGGAGTCAGGGTGCAAGATAGCGCGGCACGTAATCCACGGTGCAAGGTTGCGCTCGTTCAGTCGGGTGCTCCTCCGCTTCTTCCGCTAATCGCGGTATTTTTCTTGCCGTAGGAGCGCTTCCGTATTCCGAAGGCGTGCTTCGTCCAAAGTTAATTCGCCAACAAGCGACGATCCATCACTAACCTGGGAGTTCTCAGTAATCCGAATTCTGTGTGTCAAGTGAAGACGCCGGCGTGGTTTACGAAGCAGACAACTGCGGTTACCATCTTGCCCCTGCCACAGCAGCAACCAATGGAGAGACGCCTTTCAGCACGGCAGCCAATCGGAGGCCCGCTTTTATCAGAGGGCCCGTGTGACTACCTATCGCAGACCCGCGCTTCTTTGGTTTTTGTGCGTTTGTTACAAGTTGGCGACGACAGACGAATTGAGAAGTGGAACGGCGAAACTTTGAGCTTTCGAACGATACCAAGATGGCGGCGCTCGGTGGCGGGAAATAGGAGATATGGCTCCGTGAACTGCGGTGATGTTGCGCGATTTAAAGCTGTTTTCTCGCCCTGCGCACTGACGAATTAAACTTTTTCGGGCACTTTCAGTGCGTTTTCAGCCAAACCATATTGATGCAGCGTAGATTAAGCGTTGCAGACGAACGCGTGGTTTTCAAAAATCGATTTTTCTCGCGATTTTCGCGATCTGATCACCGAGTCCCCCCTTAATTTAGCTAGTTTTAATTGTGTTTCGATGATACGAATTTAGGCTAATACGAATATTTTTCGTGACCCCGTAAGATTCGTATCATCAAGATTCCGCTGTATACCAATAAATAACAACCGCAATATATTTGTGTGCATTTGTTATGGCTGCGCTCACGTATGGCAGCCGCGGCAATCACTGGTACGGAGTTAGCCATGTGTCGCGATGCATCCACTTTCTGGGTACCAAAACCGAAACTGGTTCACAAAAACGGCCACTGTTATTTAGGCTACTCAAGTGCTTGCTGTTGTTTTTTCTAAGGCTTACAGCATTAGAATTTGCATTTTAACGAAAAAGAAGAAAAGTTGCGTTAGCACTTTTCAGTGGCTTTTACCGACACTACTGCTGTCTGCCGGTGTACTGGATTGGATTCAATAAAACCCAACTTTACTGCTAATGATAGTGCTATTGACAGTGTTTTAACTGTAACATATTCTAAATGAACATTTAGACACTCGCTACGTAGATGCCCAGAGCAACTTTGAATGTTGTGCAAGGTAGCCAGTTTGTTGCGATAACCCAAATAGAAGCATGGAAACACCTCAAGAGTCGAATGAATCAACACGGACTACTGTAAAAGCACAGCCAAAAGCAAGTGCATGATTTGTAGCTTCACAGAAATCCAGATTTGTTTTTTTTTAATGCTCGTCAGCTTTATCAACTTCATCACAATACTGACTCCATAACTTGCTTCTGTACTGATCTGATGCCCATGCACAAGAAGAATTAGACTGCTTGTGTATGCATGTTGGTAATGTAATCACTTGGATTTCCCAGAGCTGCAGTAATAAAGTCGAACTTCATTATAGCGAAGTCATGTCCCTACATGAAAATGCCTTCGTTACATCGAATATTTCTTATAAGCACATATTCTTTGCATGCTAATCTCACTATTGGTGGGGAAAAGTTCTAGCTGGTGAATGTTTTTTCGTGCTTTAAGTTTGCCCTCACAAGCTCTGAGGACATATAAACACAGCCACTTGCATTCTTGAACAGCAAACACACAGTTTATTTTAGAAACGAACATCTTTATATACATCAAATAAAATGTGCCTGGTGTGGCACAATGACAAGTTGGTATGCTCATTGCTGTGCATATTGTGGCCCTGACTTGACAGCAGCATAAATTAAAATCGCTGGATATGTCACCATTGGTCTCTTCTTTCCTTTCTTACAAACTAAAAACACGCGACAAGCAAACTTGATGACTCGAGCCCAGAAATGCGATGGTATGGCAGCGTGTCTAGAGGAGCTTGAAATGGCACAGGAGACCCCAGTGGTCGCTGGGAAAGCATCTGTGAGGCTTCAACCTTTCCAGCCCAACCATGCCAAAAAATGCTGGCTTCATGGTGGCAGGTTTAGCAGCTCTTATGTACACTCTGTCGAAGCGGCAACGAGGCTTGAAGCGCCCGTTCCATGTAACATTGTCATTGCGCGTCATGTCCCATGTGTAGCGGACCTCTTTGCGCTGCCCGCAGGATTCCCATACGTCCTTCACACCCTGTGGCAGGCCACCAATGTCTTCAACCTGAAAAACGCAAAGTATATATTTGAATGGAGAGGAACGAAATCAAAGAAGCACTCGGACACCTACTCTGCAGTTCCCTCTCGTCTTAATGAGCCCCTCACCAGGCCCCATTGCAAATTTTAGTTGCATACGCAAGAAGTTGTACGGTACCGTCGGGGAGCATTTTACCGCAAACAAATTTCAAATTGCTTGGTTATTAGAGGTGGTCGAAGAAATTGAAATATTGCTTTGTCATGCAGTCAGGAGGCGCGCTTCACTGCCAATCTATACTCTCTCCGTCCTCGTGCTTCAACTAGCGTCCGCAAGCGACATTCCTTCCCTGCCTTCTTTCATACTGGAGCAGAGGGACTGCGTCAGGTTAATGTTGTGAGCTCCACCTTTTATTTATTTTTTTTTTTCTGCTTGGCAAACTCCCAGTGGCAGTAAGGCGCATTCTGCATTTGACAACTCACTAAGGTCACATGCCATAACTGGTGACGTTGCAGGCAGTGCACTTTACATTGAGGCATTTGTGTGTGTGACATTATCTCGCTGGAAGCGCAGCTCTCTAGAGAGGAAGGGCTAGTTGGCTTCTCTTTGAAATTTCGGGTGTCTTTGTGCCATGCAGCCACTTGATACTTCGCAGACACGAATGCCACTGCACTATCTATGCGCTGCACTTGTCAGTTTGCAATGCCCAAACATGGTGAGGAACACTTGAAAGGAGCCCTGAAGCACTTTTTGTAGTAAGAAAACGTCGTTGATCTGTTAACAAGGCTCCTGTGAGCCAAATATTATTGCACTGCATGCAGCAGGGAACTTACAATCGTGTCAAAAGCAGTGAAAAATCACTTGCTCTTGCAATGCCGCCATGCAGCGTCATCGCAAGCAGCTGGACCCACAACAGCTATTGGCTGATTTCGTGATCACGTGAACATTCTCGGTACTAATACAATTCTTGCTCATCTGATTAAACTAAATGAACAATATACATGTCTGCGATCTCAAAAAGACAGAAAAGCCATTTCATCTTTGTATTGTCAGTCTAAACACTACAGTTGTGCACTGCTGTACCTGCTGCGCGTGGCCTCCGAGATGAAAAACGTAGCGTAGACAGCGCGACCGCCACAGGGTGCCGCCACGAGTTGTATCGTGGTCAACCTTTAGGCGTGGCCTGCAAGGCGTTGCTCACTTGCGCCCTCTAGTAATTTACTAGTAATGTCATTCTACGATTATCTAGAAAAGTGTTTCATCCACCACCCCCCCCCCCCTTTAAGGCCTGCTTTTCCATGTAGCTGTAAGCATATTACCCGCCGTGGTTGCTCAGTGGCTATGGTGTTGGGCTGCTGAGCACGAGGACGCGGGATCGAATCTCAGCCACGGCGGCCACATTTCGATGGGGGCGAAATGCAAAAACACCCGTGTACTTAGATTTAGGTGCACGTTAAAGAACCCCAGGTGGTCGAAATTTCCGGAGTCCCCCACTACGGCGTGCCTCATAATCAGATCGTGGTTTTGTCATGTAAAACCCCATTAATTTAATTTTAGCTGTAAGCATATTGGATGATAATGGTGTACACTAGCTATCTTTTTTTTTTTCAACAACAGTTTCGTAAGTGTCAGTGGTGGCCTGTTGACTTGCACGATGCCAACAAAGAAGATCCTAACAAAACCGATGATTACTAAAGACAAACTCCAGAAAAGGCAACATCCGACGTTCTTATACAGCCAGGCAGAGACAACGCACAGAATGTTCTTGCAAGATGCACACAATTACAAAGGTGGCTGATGTATACAAAGGTGATGCAGTAATGGTGTCACCAAGGAAAGGCGTGCATTTATGGGTGCATTTTGATAAGAATTGCATTACATGTGTATTCTGATGTGCCGATTTCAAATATGCAATTTTTTTTTCCTGTGTAACAAGTAGTTTATAAAACATTAACGAATTTATGTTTCTTTTGTGGGCTAGTTTGGAGGTGAGCTCTCGGTGAAATGCTGGTTCTTTTGAATGAGACTGACATATCAAAATGATGTTGAATGATAAGAGTTCGCAGTGCTACAAGAACAATGCTTTAGACTGATTTGGGCCAAGGTTATAACATGTCAACGATTTTAAAGCAAGAACCCATATTAACACCCAAAACAAAAATATTACTTTTTGAAAATTTGTGTAATAATATTTGTTCATATTGTAGGCCTACTGCACTCCGACTGTCTACCTTTCTGACAAAAAAAAGAGAATTATTGCAATAAGTAAAACCGTGACACCATCAAAAATGCTGCCTTGAGAAAACAAGGAAAAACATTTCACATGTTCATCGTGATTATGGAATGGATAAATCAATAAAAAATTATACAGGAGTTCAATCAAACAAAAATAAATGCTCTACACCAACCTGGGGCAAAGGAACGCGGAAAGATATACAGTCGAACCCGGATATATCGAACCCACATATGTACAACGAATTATTGTGTATAACAAACAGCTGTAAAATCCCCTTCAAAATTTTTGTATGAAATTTTTATCTTAAATATCAAATTTTTTTTGGTGATCCCCTTCAGATTCGATATATCCGGGTTTGACTGTATGGGCCAATTTTTGGTTCCAATGGGCAAGGTCTCCCCTTAACTGGGTAGAATGCGTGACACTTCCAGCAGAGCCACATAGACATTTAGGTGAACAAGATAAAGACCTTGGCTTAACAGTGCAGATAAAATAACATTTTGTTACCTCGCAGCAAAACGAAACTGGAATAATATTGTTACATTATTGTGGTCCTGTTGGCTAACTGCTTTTGGTGATGTTTCAGCAGACAGTGACTTGCTGAAGAAGCAGAAGTGGGCAGAACAAATCAAATTTGCAGCAGGGCACACCTTCCGTCAGAAATATGTTTTCATATACTTGTGTCATATACCACTGTCGTTGAAAAGAAAAGTGTACAATCATTGCATTCTACCGGTGCTAACATAAGGGGCAGAAACGTGGAGGTTAACAAAGAAGCTCGAGAACAAGTTAAGGACCGCACAAAAGAGCAATGGAACTAAATATGTTAGGCCTAACGTTAAGAGATGGGAAGAGAGTGGTGTGGATCAGAGAGCAAACGGGGATAGCCGATATTCTGGTTGACATTAAGAGGAAAAAATGGGGCTGGGCAGGCCATTTAATGCATAGGATGGATAACCGGTGGGCCATTAGAGTTACAGAATAGATACCAAGAGAAGGGACGCGCAGTCGAGGACGGCAAAAAACTAGGTGGAGTGATGAAGTAAGGAAATTAGCAGGCGCAAGTTGGAATCAGCTAGCGCAAGACAGGGGTAATTGGAGATCGCAGGGAGAGGCCTTCGTCCTGCAGTGGACATAAATACAGGCTGATGGTGATGATGATACTTGTGTGTCAGAAGCAACTCAAAGGGCTGCCAAGAGCAATAAGTTAGGGATACACTCAGGATAAAGCAACAACTTATGGTACATTTGAATGTTTCCTACAGCGCTCCAACTCGGATTGTATACGGAGCCAGCTTTAGATTGCAGCTAGAGGAAGCCCGCTGAGGCTGAACATATGGCCACTTGCCCGAACAATGGAAGGCTGGAAGCAGAAACGTGCCAGCACTGCTTCTGTTGTAAACAAACATGGTGGATTCACAAAGCACACACACACGCTAAACTCGAAAGGCTGTGGCAGACATTGCAACAATGAAACTTGCAGCAGCTGCGTGACTGGACCTCTGCTGGATCCCTTCAAGATGTGCAAGATGGTGAGAGCAAATCCAAGTGCTCCAAGCTGGAGCTCAGCACTCTGAATGAACAGGCTAATGCCTTCCAAGCACTTGGTAACATATGTAACATAACTCATATGTAACATAATCCAATAGAGCTAGCCACCATGTCAAATGAATTTTCAGCATGTTTGAGGCATGGTGTGATTGCATGCATTTGTGTATTAGGGAAGAAGTCATGGCTGAAATGTATTCCAGAAGGTTGCCACATTGGCACATTGGCTCGCAACTCAGTTGCGATTCCAGTGAGGGCTTCATGTGTTATGAAACAGACACAGTAACCCCATGCCAGATAAATTATGGGACATCACTTCAGTAATGACATCGCAACAATTTTTAAAATACTGGCATTGAAAAAATTTCTCATCTACAACCACATCATGCAATTTCTAAAGAAGGGAAGCTTTCCGTACCTCACTGTCTCGCAAGTTGAGGTCACCACCAAAGATGACTGTCCTCTCGGCAGGTTCTTTGACACACTTCTTCAAGCATTTGAAGAACTGTACTGTGCGCTGCTCAGCAAAGTCAGCTGTGCTTTCCAAGTGGGTGTTCATCAGTGTGATAGGAAAGCCTCTGAACGATGCCTAAAAAGTAAATTTGAGTGTTGAGCATGAAAAACAAAAGTTCAGTCAACCTTATCTGACATGAAAATACACGTTATATCTGATATTCGTTATAAGCATCTATTCGTTACATGCTGATACCAGCGAGACATTTTAGATTTACTTTGCTATATCAGTTTAATATATAGAGCTTCAACTGTACTAGTCACAGGGGAAAAAATGAGACAGCCACAATATCCCTGTAAATAGATACTATAACAGCGGCCTTAATTAAGACAATGGTTAAGTGTGCAAAAAACAGTGACAACGAAGCAACACACCTAATCCCAGCCACAATTTACAAAAAAAAGTGTGCTTTCCGCTGGAGCATTAACAACAAGAAGATAGCCTTGAAGACCAGTCGCCCTCACCTTTACGTACGTCACATTTCGGCCCATGGCAGTGTTTGAAAATGGGTATACGACATGACTTTCATAGTCGACGGTTGCCTTCCTGAGCAGGGTGACCGTAAAGTACTCAATGGTGTTCCCCAAAATGCACTTGTAGCCAGGAAGGAGCGTCTCAAAGATTTCAGCTGAGGCAGGCACCACTTCTTGAAGGAACACAACGTCTATGCCAGCGCTAAAGAAAAACAAAAAAGTTTTGTCACAAAAAAGCAGATGTACGTAACAAATTACATGTAATTAATTACTTGTATCAATTACATTTTTGGTAATTTCATAATTTAAGAATTACTTTGTTTAATTGCTAACGCTCGCTGTAATTGAATTACATTTTTCAGTCACCGTTTACATGGAACCAGTTACATTTTTCAGCTTTGAGAACTTCAATTTTACAGGCACTATACAGTGTTCAAAGGGAAGGAAACATGTAAAGGGGTGGTCAAAAGTTTCCAGGCCACATCTTGCGCGAACACGTTGACTTTGTGCTCTGTGGCTTGTCATGTATCGGATTATAAGAGCTCCAAGGTATTTGTGAAGAGGGTAAAGGACACTGTTTCTCACCACCCAAACCTTCTGACTGCCAAAGTTACTCCAGGAGCCCCGCCACTTGCTTGAGAGTGAGCATGTTTGCGCAAGCTGTGAGCTGGAAACTTTTGACCACCCCTGTACATAGGCTACCTCCTTCAAACAATCAGCGTCCTGCAGCTACACCTCAATCATCTGAATAGGGCAGGCTTGAAGATTTCCGCACCTCTCATGGAAGTATAACCTCCGAGCGTTTCCTTTATAATAAAATTTATCTTCCCCCCCCCCCCCCCTCTCTCTCTCCTGGAAGCACTTAACGGCCTTCATAGGCGGTAAGAGCTGCTGCTCAAGTCATCTTCACTAAGTGCAGTCTTTGACTTCTCCGATACAGACAGAAATTCTTGGATGTTTAACACTTATGATTCTATCAGTTAGATATATAAGTGACTCATTACACCTGTTTACAATTAGTCATTTAAGTTTAAATAGCTAACGATTGAAGGGTGATGGTCCACGCGATGTTGTCCATCAAACTGAAACGGTGCTTCTATGGCTCGATAGCGACAGCCTCTTCGGACGTTGATGCCAGGAAATCACCTGTGGATAATTTTTCAGTTTTTCACAGGCTCTTTCGGGAGTTCGTTCCCCTAGCATCAGCAACAATGAAGCGCTGCACTTTGTAGGGTCTCACACGTGCTCTTGGGACAAAGGAATGACAACACAGTAGTGCAAAGGATCAAAAGGGCATTTATAGCACCTTTCATACACTAATGCGTGTTAGCCAAATTACTACGCCGATGAGTGCGCGACAAATCGGACACACTTTGTGGGGATGCGCAACTCTCACACGTCCCCTGATAGGTCGGCGGACAGCGCGAACGTTTCGCGCGTGCGCCGATCCATGCTTCGCGAGACCGTCTCACGAGGCTAGGAGCAGGACACCGAAATGGACGAACTTGGATCGTTCGAACGCGCCACCGTTCGCGTGACCGTACACGTGAACGACTAGGCGATGGTGTCTAGCATGGGGTGAACACATTTGCTCGCTATCCGGTCGCGGCGAGTCGGACTTCCTCGATTCGTCGCGCGCCCATCGGCGTAGTAATTCGACTCACACGCATTAGTGCATGAAAGGTGCAATAAATGCCCTTTTGATTGTTTGCACCACTGTGTTGTCATTCCTTAGTCCCCAAGAGCACGTGTGAGACCCCACAACTTCATAGAGGACTCAGGCCGCAAGAATCGCGACATTGAGTAACCACAATCTTCTGGTGGTGGTGAGCTGTAGCAACAAGCACGTTTAGCCTCGTGATCGAGGCCGGCAATTGCTCCAACTGAGCGTTTCTTTCAACGTTACTGCAGTATGTCACCACATGTGACATACTGCAATAAAAAAGTACAAATTTGCCTTCACTTATGGGGATGCGAGCTGCTGCAGAGACTGCCCTGGCATGAACTTGTGTCGCTGCCTGCCGGCAGCTGCAGAAAGCAGCCGGTCGGGGGGGTTTGCCGCGTGTTGCCTGCTCCTGGAACATCCAGCAAACTTCCCTAACCAGCTGCTTTCTGCAGCTGCTGGCAGGTGGCGACACAAGTTTATGCTAGGGCGGTCTCTGCAGCAGCTTATATCCCCATAAGTGAAGGCAAATTTGAACTTTTTTCTTAAGAACCAGGCAAATAACTGTGGCAAGTGTTATACTAAACGACGTAGACTCCAAAATGCAATATTTCTGCAACATTTGAGCAAGAATAGTGCAGCGGTGAGCACAAAACCATTTTTCAAACATGCAAAGCAAAATATGCAGGACCCTGTATGACCAAGCAGAAGCTGCAAGACACCAGTTTGTCCTTACCTTTCAATCGTGGAGCAGACCGCTTTCGCACGAAGTACCAGGTTCTTATCATCAATACCATCTGTGTTCCACGAGATAAGCTTCAAAGTGTTGGGTTGACCTTCCAAGACATCTGTAGCCCTTGGCCCATTCCTGTTGCTGGTGGCTGCCTCGGCAAATATGGCCGTTGCAGCAGCTGCCAAACTTGGACGGCTGCCACTGAAGTAATGAAACACCAAGGGAAAGATCTGTCAATGCTGACAGGAGTGACCAACAACTGAACTTCATTAATTCAGTCTTGTACAGAGCAACAAAAAGCTCTTTTACTATGTGTTTCATTAACTATATGTACGCTATTTTTTATGTGCTGAACACATGGGTCTACCGCTCAAGCAGCTACCAAGCGCCTGCCTCTAAACAGCATCCAAAACCATGGAACTATCAACATTTGCATTCAGTGTAACACTTGAAAGCTCACACCATGTACTACTATGCATGTACACTTATGAATTTAAACTCTTACAATTGCAGGAATATCAGAGCTTGCAGATGTGACAGCCTAAAAAAAAAACTTCAAGTACTTTTCCTGATGTTCAAATGAGTAGCGTATCCAGGATCTCTGCCAGGGGGGGGGGGGGGTTGACAGTTTGCCCAATACCATCTAAATAGCACTAATTTCAATTTCTACACGGAAAATTGTCAAAAAATGCGCTTTTTGTGAGTGTGCAGACGATTGCGCGTCTTACATCTTAGTTGCAGTACTCAAATGCGCAAGGAAAGAAAAGGAGTTAAACAAAAGAGGGGGGTTAAGTCGGCCTCAGGGGGGGGGTTACAACCCCCGAACCCCCCCCCCCCCCCCCCCCCGTCTGTGCGCCACTGGTTCAAATGTTACATTCACACTGTGCTTTAGGAAATGTCATGTTCATTCTTTCTAGCTATCGCATGTAGAATGTTTGCTTACATTTTCTTTTTTCGGTTGAAGAGGCACACGAGGTGAAATAAAGCCCTGCAGTATTTTTCTTTTTTTTTTTTTCTCTCTCTTGAGAAAATTCTTTATATTTAGCGTGCTCTGCAGTAATGTTGAATAGCATCACAGAATAAGTTCTGGCTATAATACGGTACCAGAAAATAGCAGGACGAAAAGAAGAACAGTACCAGTAAATGTTGGGTGCCTGCTTAAAGAAATAAAAATTTTCTACACCGATACACAACAAACGCTTACTCCACAACAAGGACCACGTCTGCACGGTTGTCGTCGCCAGATACCCTCACGGCACCTTTGTTCTTCCGATCTTCAAAGAAGTCGTTAACAGACCGCTGCAAGGAGAAATTTGCTTCAGTGAGAGCTGTCTATTCACGTTTGAAATCAGTACTCAATGGTACTCGACGCGCAAACAGCAAATGCAGAAGCCTCTGGCGACAAGCATGGTGCGCCAGTAACGCTTCAAGGCGTAGTGTGTGTTTTAAAAAGCTAGCGTGAAGTCTGAAAATGACCCCCAACTACGACTCTCACACAAATTGGTCTACGCTATGAAGTGACACGTGCTGTTCTGAGATCAACAAATTAAGGTGTTGCGATGTACGCGTTCCGACAAGAAAAGCACGCAGCACTCAACGATGCGTAAGAGATGCAAGGGACCTGCACACCACATCACAAAGATGCGTGGCAATGATTTTACTTCGGAGATAGCGAAACTTGGAGCCCTGCCTAGAGCTAACAAAACCAGCGACCTCAGAACAATGAAAATACGCTTGACAATATACCGGCGAGCTTAGCAAAGCTTCAAGTGCAAAGGGAGCTTATTTTTTTAACGTGGATATTCTAGAGCGCTGTGATTCTACAAATGTAAAATGAAGAAGTGTGCGCGGAAGAGAAGTTTACCTCAAGGTTCCAGGACCTGTCTTGGAGATAGAACTGCGCGCAGGCAGTGTCCGTTTGTGTTATAGCAGCAAATTCTTCGCATAACTGCTGGCAGACCTTGCCATCGGGTATGTCGTCATCGGTGTCAGAGCTGCTCATGGTTAAAAGTACGAATGGGACTAGATTTGTAAAGAGACTTCACAACACAGGACTGCAGAGGATCATGCCGCGCTTTTTGAGGCAAACATCACAAACATAAAAACACAGCCATGTGGATTGATTTGGCAAGGCTAGTCACAGGGCCACAGGGATATCTCGCGCATAAGTGGAACCGAGTGGAACCTTTCTTCTAAATTACTTTAGGGTACAGTGGCTAGTTCTAGCCACTGTATTTAGGGTCCTTCCACCGTAAAAGTAAGAATAAAATGGCGAAATTTTTTCTTTCTTTCTTTCAGAGTTGCAGTGAAGCGAACTGAACTGTGTCGGACGAACAGCAGACTCAAGCGCGGTAAGTTCAATCAAAGTTCATGGTTTCAATCATTTTTCCCTCAATGTTCCGCAGATTCACCATGGTTTCAGTAACGCAGCGTTTGTCGAATGTTGTTGTGGTTACGTACCATCGAGTCACTTTCGACTATATATGGTACGCTTCCTTTTGCTTAGAAGAATGCAATCTAACCATGTTGCTCTGGCGACCCCGTTTTCTCTTGTTCGTGGGGCACCCTATTCTAAAAACACTGACTTGGAACAAGTGAACCGAGCCGTCCTAACGAACCATGACATCACATTCCCACGTGGTAAGTTTCAGACATGTACTTTGTGGTTTAGGTATCATAGCTTTATATAGTGACTTATTATCCATATGTACCATGCATGGTTTCAGTTTTGTAGAATGCCCTAGCTACGGTACAGTGGCTAAAGTAGTGTAGCTACGGAGAGTAGACGGGTCAGCGGCGCCCACCTGGCCTAGCTGGAACGAATACTGAGGATGGCACCGTTTTCGAGAAATGCGCCGTCAAACTAGGGGTAAAAATGCACTCCTGTTCCACTTGCAAGAAAACGTAGTTTTACGCACTTGAGCACAAAAGTAACAGGGACGCCCAATGTATATTGTCGCCAACTTCTGGAATTATTATCTCGAAACAAGTGAATATAAGCCTTGCGAACTCATCGGCTACAATTCGTGAGTTGCAATGTGTGCCGTAAAGTAATTAATAAGAATTTTAATTTGTGAATTTTCGCTAATTAGTCTGCTCTGCATTTCGATTTCATGAGCAAGTAAGGTCCGCCTCTGAGTAATCCAGCTCAATTACTAGAATTATGCTATTTGCCAAAGGTGATTTTTTTTAAATTCTGTATGATCAAAAAAAAAAAAAAAAAACTTTGTAGTCCGTTTTTGAACACAGCAAGCTGTATATGTATACCGTATACATGGCTTGCACTGACGTCATTGTAGCCGCCATGTTGGTGCACCGACACGATGATAAGCTGGGTCCGTAACGTCACGCGAAAGCTTTCAATAAGATGGATTGGACTGAAGTGCTCGTGGTCGCCATATGTTGGTGCACCGACACGGTGATAAGGTGGGTGCGTGACGTCACGTGAAAGCTATCAATAGACTCGTGTAAGGGACGCAGTTTTCTTTCGCGATTTTGATGAGGTGAGGCCCTTACATGGGGCTGGGCCATTTAGTCTAATTTTTTCTGACTACGAGTTCCGGGAATTTGCACGCTTTTCCACGGAACGCCTTCCACGATTTGTTCGTTGCGACGAGCTTCTCTTTCTGTCTCAGCCACCGAGGTATGCACTCGTCATCGACGCCGCAGTTGCAGCCGGCTGCTCGCTTGCCGTGCTTCTTGGCGTACGCGACAACTTTGAGCTTAAGTTCAGCATCGTACGCCATCAAACGCTCCCTCCCCATTTCGGACTATCGGCATCGGACAGATGAGCCGAAGTAGCTGGCTGAGACTGAACTGACCGAGGAATCTAACCGCACAAAAAAAGCACGTGCAGCGTTATGACAGAAACTGGCAGAGGCTGACACTGGGCATATTAAAGCGTGAAGAACGTTTTACATTAATTGTGAAAACGCTTGTTCTGTTTTCGGAGACTATATTCGAAAAGTATTCGATTTCAGATTACTAGCTAGGCGTGCGCGAATTTTTCAAACTTTTGAATAACGAATAGAATAGTGTCCTATTCGATTCGGTCTTCGAATCGGTCTTCGAATCGAATAGTCACCATTCGTAGATTCGAATATTTTAACAGCGATGCTGTTCTAGCTAACCGTAAAATTAAGTGGCGCCTGCTGTCGCAAGACCTCGCCGAGCTATGACGTCACTGCGTTGCCAGGAACCACCTCGCGGAGCGGCGTGTGCTTCGCTTCCTCTCCGTGCTGTGCACATGTTGCCTTGACATGGGACGTTAAGCTGGTGGTCCCACTCCGGCGGCACGAGCCCCCCGTTTTCAGTACTTTTGGACTAACCGTGGCGGCTCTTCTACTTAGGATATAAAGTTGTGGTATATACCATAAAAAGCTTAATTCTTGTAGATTCCAACCATATATAATATAAGGAAATTGATTAATGTGATTTAGAAATAAATGTTCAAGAACAAGTATGAGATACATGGTTTTTGCGAACTTTGTCTCAGTTGTGACCATATTTAGAATAAACTACCGCACTTACTGCATTTCGGCTTGCTCTGTAGCTTTAGGACATATTTATCTAGTTCCTAGACGTAGCAAAATAATTTTGGATTTTTACTTTTTGGGTAATTTGCTTTTGAAAATTGCCAAATATCGCAATCTTCTGTTGTAAACAGCCCGGCAACTACATGCTCAAGGAAGCTAAATTTTGGATAAAGTAGAGTTCAGGGAATTTCCATTTAGGACGCAAAATTTCATTCATGTACCTTTATTAGTTTTAAACCACATCTTCGTAGCTTTAGTACCTTCCCGCAAAAATGGGCGAAAATAAAACGAGAATTCCAAATATTGCTTTATTTCGGCCGCATTATTCGGAAAACTAATAAAGTTACATGAATGGTGGGGGGATGAATGTTTAGGTAATGGGGGTAGTTTTGGAAGGTATTGCCACAGGATATGTGATGTGTTGGAAGGATAGACACCACAGTGGATACAGCGAGGGAGGTCTTCAGTAAGTATGCCTTGGAGGAGGTGATTCCGTGCTGGAGTGAGCAGGGTGTTCGTCTGAGCTTGTCGGATGAGTGTACCCTGTGTCCTTAATGTCTAGGTGTAGCTTAGGGTATACCTTCTTTTCGTATACCATCAACGCCACCACCACAATTGCCACCAAGGGACGAGTGCAGCGTCGAGGCGGACGGAACACCCATAACGCGATGTGTATATGGGGGCGTTTTTGAGCCTACAATCAACCTCGGCCATCATTTGTGTCTTTCTGAAAATTTGTTTCACTAATGTGACCTTACTGCAGGATTCTCACTGTAGTTCTAAGCTGTGGTTTAACACCAATGATTAGTTACGAAACCTATGACCATCCCAACAGCGTGGGTATACTGTTGTGCTACGGAATAAGTCGTGCTGTTTACTTTGACAAGCGTTCAAATTTTCATCTGTGGTTACGCTGGTCGACTACCTTGTTTGTTGGACGAGGTCTCCGTCCACAAATAAAATAGTTTTGGTCAGTAATTGCAGCATACCATATAGAGTCACACTTGTCGCGACCGGCTGCGGACTGCGCGAGCGCCCGAAGCAGTGGTAGATACCGGGTTATAAATCTGTCTGTTATACATCGGGTGTCCCAAAAATTATGCACCAAGATACAGGATGTCCCAACTATCATGTTACCGCTTCACCGAAAGGCTACACAGTGGTTCCGAAAGGCTACACAAAGGCTCGCCGCGCACCGTTTCCTCCTCGCCCGATGAAAAAGTCTATGGGCGACACAGCGGTGTAGTGTCACACCGGGTGGCTTGATAACGTACGTGTTCTTAAAATATGATGCTTATCATGTTTAATTGTATTTTCACAGAAAGAGAACGTCCTAAACATATTTATTTTTGGACTTAACCATACCGACAAAACCCACTTGCCCCATATTCAATAACCCCATGTGAACGTTATGTAGGACCCATGTAAAAACCCGTATACTTATATATCATAGGAGGATGCCCGTATGATATATGTAAACACAGGTTTTTTTTACAAAGAGTCTTATTGGATATGGGGCTTATGGGCTTTTTTTCGATAGGGTTATGTTTTTTTTTTTCTTACCGCTCATTGATTTCGGAGCCGCCAGATATACATTGCCAGAATCTATGAAATAATATACACGTCCCGAACTCGTAGCAATAATACCCTTAAATAAGTCGCTGTACACGATCGAGATGTATACCAGCTGATACCCTCTCCTCCAGAAAAAAGTTGTTGTTTATAGTTATTTAATCGTTATTAGGCACTTGCTGATCAACGAGCTTAATATACACGTTTAAATAAAAAGCTAATAAATGTTGCGCCATGCAAGGCCAATTGGGAAGTTTCATTATAACTGTTGCAGCGAGTGAAGCCGAACTCCCCAGCAGTGGTCGCGTGTTTGCGGGCGAAGCAGCCTCTGCAGGCGTAAAATGTAGATGCTCCATTTGGGGCTTAGTGAATGAAGTCATCTAAAAAGGTATAAAAAAAATACCATAAACAAATAATTTTACTATTGTTGTGGACGCTGCACCGTGTAGAGAGGGTGCAAAATAGGAAGTGAAAGACAGACGTAAGCCAGCGAAAAAAAAAAAAAAATGTCCATTTGGTTTTCTTTTACTGCTGGGGAAAGTACAAAGGTATTAAACACGAGGAAAAAGAAAACGAGGGTGTCAAAAAAAATTGTCTACGCACACGTGGTGAGGCGCTCGATAACGATTACAGATTTGTAGTTCCGTTGCTCTTAAAAGACGCAGCAGTGCGTTAAAAGTGTTAGTGGCACATACCTCCGATGTTGTACGTAGAAACGTTACACCGCACTCTTCTTGCGCGTAAAAGAACGACACTTGACAAGTGTATACAGTCGAACGCCTTTATAACAAAGTGCTTGAGGCTTCCGAAATCATTCGCTATACAGGTCACTTCGTTGTAAAGGTTGCGAACCGCACACCTCACAGCCGGGACAGAACTCTTCCTTCGTTATACAGCTCACTCCGTTGTAGAGGCCATCGTTATAGAGGTGCTCGATTGCATGGAGGCTGGAAAACGTACGATATTTTGAATTTAATTGAATTCTGAAGGGCTTGACGTGCCAAAACCACGATTCGATTATGAGGCATGCCGTAATGGGGGACTCCGTATTAATTTTGACCACCAGGGGATCTTCAACGTGCCACCAATGCACGGCACACTGGCGTTCTTGCATTTCGTCCCTATCGAAATGCGGCCGCCGCGGCCGGGATTTGATCCCGCGACCTCGTCCTTATCAGCGCCACACATAGCCGCTAAGCCACCGTGGCGGGTTATGATATTTTAATTTGATGCTACAAAGTTGATTTCGAAATGCCAGACCTGGCGCCGACATTGTCGTGACGGAATGACAGATCGAAATTTGTGGACACCGCGTAGCGATAGGTATGACGAAGGTGCTCATAAAAGCATGAACAAGAGTGCTCAACGCTTGTCTGCCGCAGTAGCGCACCCAGGATCTCTGCCAGGGGGGGGTTGACAGTTTGCCGATACCATCTAAACAGCACTAATTTCAATTTCTTCACGGGAAATTGTCAAAAAATGCGCTTCTTGCGCCAGTTTGCGAGTGTGCAGACTGCGCGTCTTACATCTTAGTTGCAGTACTCAAAGGCGCAAGGAAAGAAAAGGGGTTAAACAAAATGGGGGGGTTAACTCGGCCTCAGGGGGGGGGGGGGGGGTTACAACCCCCAAATCCCCCCCCGTCGGTGCGCCACTGGTCTGCCGGCTGCGTTTCCGCGTGGAAGTCACAGTGATCTCGGAAACAGAGTGTGCCAATGTACCATGACGTCATGACACTACCACCTCCCGGGTATATCGGTACCGAAAATGACGCCGAATTCACAAATATTTTCGTTCGTAAGTGATATTTGCCATTGGCTGGCCGCCTTTCCTAATTAATTAATGTGTCCAACATCAGGGTTGGCTGGAATTTGCTGTTACAAGCAATCGGCCGGCTCTGGTTCGTAAAAACAAGAATCTGTGGCGCTTGATAGTATATATGGTTTATAGGATCTCTACCTTCATTTAGGGCACACACAACAGATTATTATTGGGTATTCTGTAAGAGTTCACCTGGTGTACATGTCTATTTCGTCTGCTGCTGGAGTTCTGAGTCCACCAGGGCTAGTATTCTGTAAGTGTCTACCTAGTGGACATGTCCATTTCGTCTGCTGCTAAAGTGATGATTGGTTGGAGGCGCCTGTCACCTTCTCACGCGGACACCAGCCCAGCCAATCAGAACTTCAGCAGCAGACGAAATGGACATGTCCACTAGGTAGACACTTACAGAATACCTCCCCTGGCAGCGCCACCCCTTGACAGAAGTGGTCACTGCTCTACATTGACGCTTCACAACAATTATTGAGAAGAGTAGCATCCTTTTTCTGTCGACGGGCGGCGCTGTGCTCGGTTTAGCGGAGGAAGAGCTTTGAGTGGAGGATCGTTGGAGAATATGGGGGTTAGAATAGAGGCGCTCGTTTGAGAAATCGACCAAATTATGTAAGGCCAATGGGAATCCAGCAGCAGCAGAACAGTTGACGCACGGTCGCGGCCTCATCGGGCTGCCGCATATTATGCTCAGCCATTCCCATGTGACAGCGTAGTGACCTGGCATGCAACGTACGTAAGGCGGCAACAGGATCAACGCACAGAGCATGTATACATTGTACGGAGTACTAATTTCTTTCATTCTCTCCCACTTACTTTTGATCTACATCGAGCGCAAGGAAATGACAACACGAGGGAGTATCCGTTGCAGACGACAATGATTTGGCGAGCACTTCGACCCGGCTATCCCGGTTCATATCTGCGGAAAACACGACGCCTAAAAACCTTATGCTGCTTGCGCAATTTTTATTGGCGTCCCATTCATAGATATACCCGTCTGCTTCTACTCTTATATAAGATAAGATTTTTTTTATTTGCTACTGTTAATTGTTTTACCATTATTGCAAGATCAAACAGACAAGTCTAGAAGGGCAGTGTTAACCTATTGAACAATTTCGTCATTGTCAAGACTGGAGACAAATTAATAACCTGATGTCATTAGCGTACGTACGACAACGACGGCAACAACAAACACCGAAAAGAAACGTCTACGTAAAACTCTGCTCCACGTCGTCAGAAGTGCATACAGGAGGCCAAATCTTTGTCGTCAAATATGTCTTGTGCCGGCCGAACCACAATATATCTGCCACACAAACTCGGTATTCCTATAGACGGTTAAGTCAATAAAGGGCTGTATCCTGCGAATTCTCCCGCAGCGTGCCCTTCAAGACCGACACAATAATGTCCCAGCACCAGAAAGAATTACTTGATAAGAGGAAACACATCCGTCAATAGCAACACACCGCTTACGGTTGGATAAGACGTTGATAAGACCGAAGCAGTGCGAGATCGCCGTGCCGCAGTATAATAGTGATTTAATGATTTCTTTTTGAAGGCCATTTGCCTTGATATAGCAGATGTGCCCAAAATATGTATTACCTTCTGTAGATTTTTAAGTTACTAATCGAGTTAGCAGTGATGTTTCGGTCGACCCACACTGGCGAAAGCCCTACTGAGATTCAGTGATAATATTGTTTCTTCAGAAAGGGTATCTATTCAAGCGAAGAAAAACGTCCTTCTCGGAGCCCTTCAAAAAATGCAGGCAGTATTGAAATAGCCGTGTAGTCAGTACGCCTGCATCATTTCTGTCCCCTCTTTTATAAATTGTGGAAGCCTCTGGTTTCTTCATAGCGGTTGGGAGGCCATCCATATCCTACACAAGTTGAAATATATTGTGACGTTGTAGTGACAGTGAAGAACTACAGTGGCACAACGCATCTCACAGAACTGTTTATTGGGCGGGCGAGCCTGCGCCCAGAAAAAGCAACACTCAGCACATTGAGGAGGAAAGAACGAGGAGGAAACACGCGAGGAGGAAAGCGGAGGGGGAGAGTGCAGCGGAACCATATGAGACAGAAGGCGGAGGCTATTTATGCACGACTCACTGAACATTCCAGTGTAATCGCTGGCACTCACGTAAGTTCTAGAATGTACACGCGCCACCATTCTCGTCGTGCACACAATCTGATTACACAGTGCTCGGCGATAGCATAGGCAACAAATAGAACCAGCGATAACATTCGAAAAGCTTCCCATACGGGAAGGCGCGTCTTGTGCTGGGCAATAACTTTGAACATTTGTTAGCCGGTGAAGAACGGTCATCGGGAAAATAAGCACACATGACAATGTATACGTAAATTTGCGAGTGTCAATTACGATCATTTACAGTTTTTGCTGGTCTAGCTTTAGTTTTATCGGCATAAACGGGGTTGCTAATGCTGAAACTTATAGAGACCTCAACGTCATCCGTTGGCTCACAAAAATTTGAGCACATTCCATCAAATAATGTGATGGCATCACCATATGTATGACCATATTATGCATTTCATAGCCATGAAATGCATAATTAAGTATTTGGCTAATCGAACTATCCTGGGTGTATATGCTACTTACTATTATGTTTTGTACACAACTATGTCCCACCTGAAACCGTAAATAGGCTGATCTCAGAAGCATCGATTGAAGTGGGAGGTAATTGGCACCAAGGCAACCAGTAGGTAAGCTCTCCCAACTAACAAAGGAACTAATAAAGAAACGACAAAACATGAAAGTGTCAAACTCGAGAGATCAGACAGAATTCGCGGAACTGTCAAAATTTAACAAGAAGAAAGTAAAGGGATATTCGAAACGTGGAAAAGATTGAGGAAGCAGTAAAACATCGACGCAGCATGAAATCAGTGAGAAGAAAGCTTGGCATAGGACAAGGCAAGATGTATGCACTGAAAGATAAGCAGGGTAATATCATCAGCAACTTCGATGACATAGTAAAAGCGGCGGAAGAATTCTATACTGACCTGTACAGTACCTATAGAGCAGCCAAGATACTTTCATTCGAAGTAGTGATGAACAGGGTACAGATGCTCCTTCTATAACTATAGCGATGAAGTTAGAAGGGCCTTGCAAGACATGACCAGGGGAAAAGCTGCTGGAGAAGACGGAATAACAGCCGATTTAATCAAAGATGGAGGAGATATCATTCTTGAAAAGCTTGCGGCCCTTTATATGCAATGCCTCACGACTGTATCAGAGTGCTGGAAGAACGCGAACATTATACTTATCCATAAGAAGGGAGACGGTAATGAATTGAATAATTATAGGCCCATTGGCTTGCTTTCAGTATTGTATAAAATATTCACCAAGGTAATTTTGAAATAGAATCAGGGCAACACTTGACTTCAGCCAACCAAGAGAACAGGCTGGCTTCAGGAAGGGATATTCTCCGATGAATCGTGTCCATGTCATCAACCAGGTAATAGAGAAATCTGCGGAGTGCGATCAACCTCTCTATATGGCTTTCATAGATTATGAAAAAGGCATTTGATTCAGTAGAGATACCAGCAGTCATAGAGGCATTGCGTAATCAAGGATTACAGGAGGCATACGTGAATATCTTGGCAAATATCTACAAGTATTGCTCAGCAATCTTGGTTCTCCACAAGAAAAGTAGAAAGTTACCTATCGAGAAAGGGGTCAGGCAAGGAGACACAATCTCTCCAATGCTATTCACTGCATGCTTAGAAGAAGTATTCAAGCTCTTAGACTGGGAAGGATTAGGAGTGAGGATCAAGGGCGAATATCTCAGCAACCTTCGGTTTACAGATGACATTGTCCTATTCAGCAACAATGGGGGCAAATTACAACAAATGATTTAATACCTCAACCGAGAAAGTGTAAGAGTGGGGTTGAAGATTGATATAGAAGACAAAGATAATGTTCAATAGCCTAGCAAGGGAACAATAATTCAGGATCGCCAGTCAGCCTCTAGACTCTGTAAAGGAGTAAGTTTACCTATTACTCACGGGGGACCCTGATCATGGGAAAGAAATTTACATAGGAATAAAATTGGGTTGAAGTGCATACGGTAAGCATCACCAAATCCTGTCTGGGAGCTTACCACTGCCGTTGAAAAGAAAAGTGTACGATCATGGCACTGTACCGGTGCTAACATATTTGGCAGAAACTTGGAGGTTAACAAAGAATGTCGAGAGCAAGTTAAGGACCGTACAAGGAGCGATGGAACGAAAAATGTTAGGCCTAACGTTAAGAGACAGGAAGAGAGCGGTGTGGATCAGAGAGCAAACGGGGATAGCCGATATTCTAGTTGACATTAAGAGGAAAAAATGGAGCTGGGAAGGCCATGTAATGCGTAGGATGGATAACCGGTGGACCATTATAGTTACAGAATGGATACCAAGAGAAGGGAAGCGCAGTCGAGGACGGCAGAAAATCAGGTGGGGTGATGAAGTCAGGAAATTTGCAGGTGCAAATTGGAATCAACTAGCGCAAGACAGGGGTAATTGGAGATCGCAGGGAGAGGCCTTCGTCCTGCAGTGGACATACATTTAGGCTGATGATGATGATGATGTCCCGTCCCAATCCCTCATTGGCAGTGGTCCACATCTTGTCGTTATGCTGTCCAAATGCACTAGAAAAAAAAATCACGTTCATTAGTTAACTCATGCTTTTTAGCAGCAGCAAGGTTACGTATGTGACCTTGCTGCTGCTAAAAGCACAAGTTAGCTAAAATGAAAGCCGTCCATGGAAACGCGCGCGCGTGCGTGTGTGTGCGCGTTAACTTTTCTTCTCTCCTACACTGTTCATCTTTTCTACCTCCTTTCAAAGTGCAGGGTAAATAACAGGGCTTCGCCTCGTCACCGTGGAGTTCCGGTTTGATACGGGCTTGGACGCTCGCCTCTATAGCACGTGTGCGACGTGAATGTGCACAATGCGTTTGCGGAAAAGGTTTTTGTGTGGACGAATGTACCGCGTATTGGACGTTGCGTATATACAGTCCATTTCCATGCATCATCACCTGCTGTCTTACTCCCCCCACCCTTTCTCTCTCTCACTCACGCACACGCACGCACGCACGCACGCACGCACGCACGCACGCACACACACACACACACACACACACACACACACACACACACACACACACACACACACACACACACACACACACACACACACACACACACCGCTGTGGCACAGCGTACGGCCTTCTCGCTGAACACGAGGACGTGGCTTCGATTATCGGCCGTGGTGGCCTCAATCCGATAGGGGCGGAATGAAAGAACGCTTATCGAAAATAATTCGGAGCTCCCCACTAGAGGCGTCCTTCACAGCCGGCGTGCTGCTTTGCGGCGTTAAATCAAACAATTTCATTTCATTTCAGACACCGAAATACGCTATCGGGAGGCCTGGATCATTTAAAAAATCCGTAATTTTAAGCCTAATATGATCACCGCCTCATGTCGCGCGCAATGACTGCACTCCGCTCGCTCAGCAACAAGTACTGCCGGAGCACGAAAGGCCAGATCCTGTTTCCCAACCAGAGGTGCTCAGACCACAACGAGCGGTGCGCGAGCCACCTCTCTCCTATCCCACAGCGGTGAAGGTGGGGCCCCAGATCGAGGACTGGGGGTACACGAGCGGCGGCAGCTGAGGCCGGAGGCAGCCTTGAGCAACTCCGGGAGCCGGGGGAAGCGCTATCGACCGTGCTGACCTCGACCGCTGCGCGCCGCAGCCCTGAAGCGGGGCGAGCGCCCTTGAACTCCCTCTCGCCGACCTTGGGCCGCCCGAATCTGGGTCGCGCCGGTAACGGGGTTCGCTCCGGCCGTGCTTTACCCGTTCCCCAGTTTTTCCCCGGAGCCGCACCGGCCCGTCGGGCTCTCCCAGCGAACCACTCCCCCGCCTCGGGCAACTGGTGATGAAGCCGGCGGAGAGAACCCGTAGCAACCCCCTTTCATCACCACCGATACGCCCCCGCTTTTGCCCCGCTCCCTGCCCCCACCTCCGACGACCGAAAGTGGACTCTCCCGCTGTCGAGTGACGTAGCCAGCTGACGTCGACAGTGGGGGAAGACGCGCGTAGCAGAGGCGGCGGCAGCAGCCCTAGAGCGCACACGCAAAAAAAACAAAAAAAAGAGAAAAAAAAGGAGGAAAAGATAAGAGGAAAAGAAACAGCTGCTTCTCCGTCCTTGCCCCGGAAACAACTCTCTCTTCGCCCTCCCTTCGGCATCGCCTGTGCAACCACGGGCGGAGCGATCCTTGTGGATTCTCACTGTCCTCCTTTCCGAAGCGCGCGTGAACTTGGCCCACTTTCGCGCCGCGGCCAGTGTCAAGGTGGTGTGCCTCTGCGTTGTCGCTTTTGTGTTTTGCTGCTCCTTGAGCGAGACGCGCGCGCGCGCGCCC
This sequence comes from Dermacentor silvarum, assembly GCF_013339745.2. Taxonomy (NCBI): domain Eukaryota; kingdom Metazoa; phylum Arthropoda; class Arachnida; order Ixodida; family Ixodidae; genus Dermacentor; species Dermacentor silvarum. The sequence goes on from NC_051161.1 coordinate 23,410,464, forward strand.
GCGACTTGTTGCTCCGCCACCGTATGTACCGGTGCGCTCGGCGGCCGTGCGCATCGGGAGGAGAAAGTCGATGTCAGCTTTCGCCGCGTGCTCTTCCTTGCTTGCTCTCTCCTCTCGGCTCAGGAGAGGCCGACGGCCTTGGCGGAGAAAGTCCTCGCTTCGCCCTCCCTCTCGCTGCTGCTTCTTCTTTTTTTTTTTTTTTCCGCTCCCTTGGCCTCTGGCGAAGCGCGTGCGTTGCCAAGGCCGGCCAAGGCCGCCCCCTCCTCCTCGCGAGCCCACCGTCACGTACGCTGCTGTCGTCATCGGGCTGCATTCCACGTGGAGAGGTGCGAGCCTCGTCGACTTCTGCGGTTGTTGGCAGTGTTGGCAGTACCCGCCGTAGAGACGTGCAAGACACAACGAGTCGCATTTTCCGCGAGAAACGTCCCCTACGAAACGCCAAGGTTGCGATGCGACATCGATGACGGACAAACCTTGACCGATCAGCTCTTTTGTCACGTCTGAATGCGCGCGCGGCAGTTACACGCAAGGTCAGGCTGGCTTGGCGCGTTTCCATTTGCGATGGCCGTAGCTAAAGCCCCTCGATCGACGCTTTATAGCGTTCGTCGTGAGATGCGACGCGGCATCAGCAACAGAGCTTTTTGAAAAGCTCTGTTTTTTTTTTTTTTCCCCGTGAAAATGCCTCCATGTTGGAGGTTGGAACGTGCATATTACGTGTATTAGGTAGCGTGATATTCACTTGGTGAAAACATGCGGCACAGCTGCGACAACGCTGTTCCCAAGCTAGCAGGTGATAAGGCGTGCGGAAACCAGCGCGGTAATGATGCTGTTGCGCTTATACATTTCTAAGCATTTGCGAAGCTCGTTCGCGAAGGTTTAGAAAACATAAGGCCAGTGCTGAATGGACGCGTTTATATTGTAATATTTTAATAATTGTACCTCAATAGACAACACGAGTGGAACGCTGCTAGTTCAGGGTCAGTATCTGTGTATTGGTTCAGAGGGCTCATGCCCAAATTCGAAATGAAAGTCACGACAAAAACGCATGGCTGTCCGCAGCGGAGCGATATCGGCGAGAAAGTGCGCCGACCTTGATCTCAAGTGGGAAGGAAGGTCAAGAGCAAGCTACGTGTCCGGAAATATCGCTTTATTCGCGGGAAAGCTCCGCGATCGAAACCGCACTCGCCATCAATCTCTATTCGCCGAGCGCTGTCCAGAGGCGCGCGCAGTCACCTTGAGCTAGGAATAACAAACAAGCAGGAAACGTCCATCTGGAGGCCGACCGTGTAAACAAGTAATAATAACAGTTGCCAACCCGGCAGGCGTCCCCCGTATCAGGGTACGTCCCCCAGCCATTCGTTTCCTCCTCCTCCTCTGCGTGTACACACAAACCGGCACGCAACGTAGACTCGTCCGTTCTCGAGGGGTGAACGCGGCGATTCGGACGAGTCCACGTACTCCAGCGCCGCGCAGGCACCCCCCAACACACACCGCGTTCACGCCCTCTCTCCGCTTTGCGGAAAAAAAAGAATACACAGCCAACTGTCGGCCGCCAATCGTAACGCGCCGGTGGAAAAAAATCGCGTTCGAACAAGACCGCGCGCCGCGCCAGGAGTAGGTCACCGACTCGTGCGGCTTGCGACCGATGCAGAGCGGTAGCGTAGCCCAGGCTCTGCTTTCGGGGGGAGTGGCACCGGCACGTGGCGGCTGGCTCCCTCAGTGCGCACGCTCATCCTTTCCAGCTGGGAGGGAGCAGTTGCCATGGGAACGGGACGCATGCGCCGCCCTGGCGGCTGCTCCGCAAAACACGGACACCGCTCTCGACGCTCCCGCACCGAGGATGCTCTCAGAGTTCGATGCGCCATGGTTGAGGGAAAGGAACTGAAGATGCGACCACGCGGAGTCCGTTGTGAATTCTTACCCGAAAGCAGCGCTTGTTTTGTTTTGTGTATTTAAAGCAAATCCACTTAATCGTACCGCAACACTTTGGTATGTATCTCCACAGGACGGACGCCTTGAAAGAGAGATTGTGACGATTGCCGAACGAGGTAGCGCACTCGATGCCTACGGTAGGCTGGAGGGAGAACGCGTTTACAATGGGCGACTGACAAAGAATGGGAAATGAAATTTATCGTTACATTATGAGTGAGCGAGTGATGACAGTGTAAATGTTGGCGGCTGTTGTATACACCAGCTTCTCTACGGGCGAAGCATGCATACGTGACACTTGTGTCACTGAAATCCTATAGGTACACGTATGTAGTACAAATGCGGGACATGTCGGGTAATAAACACGGCTGCTGTAGTTGCAACAATGCTGTTGTGCTTGCCGTTACTACTTCGGTGGTGAGCGCCAAGAGGCGCAAATAAAATTGGACGTTTAATGTCTATCAATAATGAATGACAATGTCGAATATCATTTCTGGAAACAAGAAAATACGGTGTCTAATGTTCCAGCTACCTTAAGCTATGGCGAATTCGGATCAGCGTCTTGGCACTCCAAGCCTGCAAAAAAAAAAAATAAAAAAAATAAATAAATAAATAAAAAAAAAGCATGATGGATACGATGCTAAACGGTGGCACTCGCAGCAAGAAACAGGTTCCGATCATGCGAAACCGCCCCCCCCCCCCCCCCCTTTTTCCGATGTCGAAACCAGTCCATTATCAAAATAATTTTGAAGTAAAAAGGGAACAAAAAGAAAAAAAAAGGGAAAAAAAAACAAGAAATGAAAAAGAAGTTTGAGCATACACGCTACGTAGTACACGTGTGGGCAAAAGCTAAAAGCAACAGCAGCTTTGCTTGAAGTAACGCGAATTGCCCGTTACGGGGGACCTCCCCGAGCCACGGCCGCCCCTTAATTTCCCTCCTGACGTCCGGAGGAGGCGTCACAAGAGGGAACACCGGGCGAGTCCACTGGCGACCAGCGCGGGGTGGGGAGCGCGGCGGCACCGCTCTCGAGCCGGCTGTGTCGCCAAGTCCGGAGGGTTCGGTTAGGCGAGAGAAAGGCGGGGAAGGCTCCGGTGGCAGGCAAGGGTGTCGCCGGGGCGTGCCGAGAGGGGTGTTCGCAGGTGTCTCGCAGGCCTTGACCTCGGCCGCTCGCGGGCCCGCAGCCCCTTTCCGCGCGCGGGCGGCCCTGAACGGGGCAAGCGCGCACCAGTTTCCGGGCCCGCCGGAACGAGCCTACCGCGCTTCCGCGGTTCGGGAACCTTGACCGCGATCTCGAGGCTCCCTCTCCGTGCAACCCCCTCTGCTCTCTCTCGCAGGAGGGGGTTGGGGGGGGGGGGGAGGGTCGTACCCACGAGGAGGAGACGGGGTTGTATTCTTCGGGCGCTTTACCGGTGTTGGCCGCGCTGCTGCTTTCTTCCGATGCACGGCTCGGCTTCGTCGAAGGGCACGACGCTGTCGGCGTTCCCTCTTCGGAATGGGGGGGGGGGGGGGGGGGGGGGGGGGGTTCGAGATTGATTACGGTCGCAGCTTGGCGCAGCGTTCGCCGCCTCTCGGTGTGAGAGCTCTGCGTTGATTTTATCGAGCCAATTTCAAAGTGTCCTTCCAAAGAACCAGTCAAGCGCTGTTAGTTTAGCTCTTTTCTCCCCGACCTCCCCCTTTTTCACATTGGAAATAAAGGTATAATAATATAATAATAATAATAATAATATAATAATAATAATAATAATAATAATAATAATAATAATAATAATAATGTTGATGATGATGACAGTATTTTGCATTTTTGCGAGTTTGGACGTTCTTGGTTACCCGCGCACCTCACTGCAAATCGCGCAGGCGTACATTGTCACAGTGGATTTATTTATTTATTTGTTTCTATCTTTGTTGCCGGATCGGCAAGGACTGGCATAAGTTTTTTTTTTTTTTTTCAAGGCCTTTGTCCAGGTGCACTAGACGTGATCACCTTTCTCATTTACAAGTTTCTAAATTGACCTGGTATCTAGTTGATAAAGTCACCAAATGTGTAAAAAAATACAATCTAAATAAGTATATTTTACTGTCAAACAGACCCCACGGCAACTGTTGCTATGATATTCGATTTTCAAAGGTCATTGTCCTCGGAAATTTGTATTCGATTCGAAAATTGTGATATTCGAACACCCTTAAAAATAATTCGGAAGCAAAAAAAAAAAAAAAAAAAGAACGCCTGTTAGGCGGATGTGATCACCACTACACCACAAGCACATGCAAAGAGGGCGCTCAATAAGCGTACACATCTAAAAGGGGCTTTAGTACGCATCGACAGTTGCCTACGAAAAATAAAAAGAAAAAAAAAAACGAAAGAAAGCACGCTTCAAAGGGGAAGTTTGTCGATGTACTAATCGCAGCATAGGTGACCGTTACTTGGAAAACCGCTTACATCAGTACTTATAGGTAAAACAAGCTGTGCTGTCCGTCCGCACACTGTCACTCAGCATCAGAAGTTTGCATCACTCAACAGAAAATAAGGGGTGAACACAAAAAAAACAACAGACACAAAATGCCAGAGAAGTCAAATTTCTTGCTTGCTATATTTACGTACAGTTGGTACATATTAGCGAACGTTGTTTAACTGCACGTACAAACGAACCGCAGAGACAGCATGCAACACGGACGAGCGCAGTGTATCTTATGCAAAATGTATGCAAATCTTAAAAGCAAAAAAAAAAAAAAAATCGTGTTCTTGCCAGGGATCGAACCTGGGACCTTCCGCGTGTTAGGCGGATGTGATAACCACTACACCACAAGAACAGCTGGGACTGGTGCTTTACTAGGATCTGCGCCAGTCGTTGTTCCATGCTGTCTCTGGTTCTACGCTATTATCCGCATAGACCGCGCTTTAACGTTGAACATTGCTGCAGCAATATTACATTAATAACTTATTGCGCTACATTCATAATGGAGCTCGGCACTTGCCGAAATTATATCGCAAGTATTCGATTTCCTTAGAGCAATTTAATGTGTAGTAAACAATTTCGGCATTAGCGTGTGCCCTTTTAACTTTGGGAATGCAAAATCATCCGAAGCAGGAAGGATCATGAATTCCCGGTAATATTATCTTTGCTCAACCTCGAATGATTGCTGGGAACGCCGCTCCCTCCATGTATTGCCTTTAGCTCAACTTCAGGACCGCACGTGTATAGCAGCATAAAATGCGAAGCTGCGATTGGCACCAGGGCGCACACTGACGAGCGAGTATGAACGGATACCCGTTTATTCTGCCGATGTATGTGCTAGCACAAATCATAAGCAAAAAAAAAAAAAAAAAAAAATTGTGTTCTTGCCAGGGATCGAACCTGGGACCTTCCGCGTGTTAGGCGGATGTGATAACCACTACACCACAAGAACAGCTGAAAGGTAGGCTTTACAGATTTATCATAAACTTATGTACTGTGCACTATAAATTTCTCTGATCCAATTGTTTCTATTATAACATGTATTTCGCACTACTTTTTTTAGGATGGCGTTCCGTTGCTTAGTAAACGTTGGTGCGCGTTCCATGCGCTCTAAAATGCGGGCGGGTTTGCACCTACTACCGCCATCTGGTGGCGTCGGTTAAAAACGCTAATCGGCGGCAAATTTGAATGTGAGATTGGCGAGAACAAACGGATGTTCCGTGATTCACACTGAAGAAAGACTTTCAATCTTCGCTACGTCTCATTAGGGATTCTCTGCCTCATACTTGCATATACAAGTACTGCTATGCTGGTAATAACTCCGGGGTACACGACGTATCCCCACTGGCTTCAGTTGTCCCTGTCTTGACTTGCAAGTCGCAATGTGCTTGCATTGTAGAACAGCGCAACCACTAGCGGATCCAGAGTCCATCCCCTTTCAACCACTAGCGGATCCAGAGTCCATCCCCTTTCACCTGGATGACACCCTGGATCAGCCCCTGAGTGCGAGCATTCCTTAGTTAAACGACTTCCCTGCAACATGCTATCTGAGGGAACTTTTGAAACTTTGGGCGCGGCAGTCGCGAAAACTGTTTCCCTAGAAAATACATCGCTGGTTAAGTACCACTGTTCTGTATATTAAAAAAAAACCTGTTAACGTAACTAAACTGTAAAAACGAGAACTTAGCACGTGTCCTTAAAGTGACACTGAAGAGAAACACGTTTGGACTGACAAAGTTTTCTATAAAAACTCAAGTTTCGTTAATTTCGCGGTAATTGGTTGTTCATCACAGAAAATATTAATAAAAGTGGCTTTTTCTTTAAATTTCGTGCCGACCCTCCTAGCGCCGGTACGTCGGTGAGACGTCTTGTTTGTTTTCCTTCTTTCATCTCGCTCTCTCTCTCTCTTTATTTTTGTGTTGTGGTTCAGCAAAAGTTCTGGAAATTTGCTAGCTTCCGTGGTTGGCTCTTTTATAACACATCGTCGTCCATCTTTACTGACGAAAAAACAGGCTCTGGAAACCTTGAAGATTTCTAATCAGACTTTAATGTCTCACGAATTCAAAGATAATCTACCTACAGACATTAGAGCAGTGTTGCCAAATGCAAGGATGCAGTCATGCCTTGCTATTCCTCAACACATTGCATTAAGGAATTCTACTAAAAGTGCTGCTTCTATTTGCGAACGTCCCTTTCGCAGAACATAATCGATATGCTCCTTTCCCTAAACATACAGAACACAAAGAAAGAAGAAAGAAAGAAGTAAGTAAGAAAGTGAGTTGCTATTGTTCTTTCCGTTGTCTCGTTGCAAGCTCTTTTACTGGTACAAAAGATGTAAAAGAGCTGTTAGAATTGTGAGAGTATATGTGGGTGAGCAACGAACGGTTAACTCTCAGCACTTTCTACTAAGGAAACGGGGGTCTTGGAGAAGGGGGAGGAGGCACTGTGGCGTCCAACCTTGGTTCCTTTCTTCGACACACCTTTCGCCCCTCTCCGTCAAGGTGCGTCCCTCCGACTTCTCAAAGGAGCACGTACCCCAATGATCCCGTTAGTGCAAAAGTGTCGAGGTTACTCCGCCTCGGAATCGACCTCACTGTGCATTCGTGACGTCGGCCGGGTCGGGCGTGGGGTGGAGGGGAAGGGGCTTCTCGGTTTCGAGGACGCCGGTCGAGACACAAACACAATGCGGTTGCAAAGCGGCACTCGGCCCGGCCGGGCCGGGGCGCGGACGGTGTCTCGCCGGCCCCGGCACCTGCGTCCCTCCGGTGACCCCGAAATGCGGCCCGGCGACCGGCGAACAGCCTTGGACGGCGAGCGCTGCTCGGCGGCCTGATCCAGATTCACGCGCCGGCGACCGCTCGCGCGAAGCACAATGCTCGCTGGGGGGCCTTGATTCGGTTACCAGGTCGCGCGGTCGGTCGCTCGGAGCTCCTCAGCACCGCTTCGCTTCCGACATCTGCTCCGATTCCGAGGCGCCTCGCATACCCACCCGCATGCCCTGCTGTTGTTGTACACTACTAGGACACCGAGTGCAACTCCGTCACACCCTCGAAATTCCGGGGGTCACTGGAAAGCGGGCAAATGGGCGTTTGGTAGAGAGAAGGGGCGCATGGTGACGAGAAGCTATAGCTCTCTCCTTGAACACGTTGCCCTTATTCCTTATCAACGAGAAGAAGAAGAAGAAAAAAAAATAGAGCGCAGCCAACGAAGTTTGAAGCGCGCCTTGACTCGTCTATGACTTGTGCAGTTGGGCCGCATGTGAACTTCGCCTCAGTTATTCGTATGAGAAGTGTCTGCGTGCGAAGATAAGTTAACTCGTGAGTGACCTTGCCGGAACGACCGAGTGCGTGGTTGTTCCAGTACCAGTATACCATTCCCTTCCTATTTCAACCACCGCTCCTCGTGTGAAACCGTGGTGAACGAGCTATTGGAGTGGTTTGTGAATGAACACCAGGAAAGGAACAAAAATTTTGACTTGGTTCGAGTTTATTCATCTTGATGGCACCGCAGAAGCGTCGCGAATTCGTCTTACGATGCGACGATGAGATTGCTATGCTGAAACGAGAAAGATACTCCATTTGCAGCTGGTGAAGTTGAAGCATATATCTACAGGGTTGGCACGCTACATAATCCACAGATGCATGATTAGGGATAGAATAGGCAGAAAGAAAACACACATGTACATGCTTTATAGAAGGGGAGAGAAAGCAAAGTATTAAAGCTTCACCACTGAGACTTTTGCAAGGCTGATTTCAAGAAATAATAATAATAATAATAATAATAATAATAATAATAATAATAATAATAATAATAATAATAATAATAATAATAATAATAATAACACTTTCGAAGCAAATGGTGATTTAGGAGCACGTTAAAGAACCCCAGGTTGTCCAAGTTTCCGGAGTCCCCCACTACGGCGTGCCTCACAATCAGATCGTGGTTTTGGCACGTAAAACCCCATAATTAAATTTTTAAATTTAAAGCAAACGGCAGCGTCTGATAGCTCCGCTCTCCCGCCCTTGAAAACCGGCTCTCCGGAGTCCACGCCTGGGAGCAAACCTTGACGCGGCACCTGTGCGTAGGTTCAAGGCCCTGGCTGGCCGAGAAAGCCAGGCAGCGCGACACGCCGACGTGACCTCGACCCCGCGCGGCAACCGGGGAGGAGCGAAAGGGAGCACGCGATGACCTCGAGACGTCGTCGGGTCTCCTTGACATCCGCGGCCGGGGTCATTCCGCGGGTCCCCCTTGCCGACGCCTGCCCCGGTGACCTTGAGCGGACCGGGCCCCTCGAGGGGATGCCCCACATCGGGTCCCCTTGGACGCCGGTAGCGCACTTGACCCCGGAGGGACCGCCTTGACCTCTCAGTCGGTTGGCCTCGAAGAAGCACGTATCCCGTCCCCGTGACATGTGAGTCGGCTGGTGCCGGAAACCGCCGATACGTAGGGTATGGTGCGGCAGGGCCCCCTCTGTTAGTACACGCTTAAGTAAGTTCTTATTCAGGCGAGAGTCTTAGATGGCTCATGGGATGGCTCATTTGACCGTCCGGAAAATTCAATGGCACCAAAATTGATGGTACCACCATTGATGGTCGAACCTTTGGTGGGAGTCGCACCCACGATCTTTGGTGTTAATTATGGCGAAGTTAAGTAAGGCACAGTTAATTAAGGTAGAGTTAATTAAGACACTCGAACCCACGGCCTTTGGTGGGAGAAAACAAATAGGAAGTAATGCGAATGTCAAGTGATTTAATGAATGTCTCGTGAGCGCGCAGGCCTTCGCCTTCATCCTCTTTAAGCGTATGCTAAAGTGATTGTCAACTATAGGGCAATATTTTTTGAGTAACAAACACCGCGAGTGTTGCATATTTGAACTTGGACAATTATCAAATGAAAAGAATCGAGAGACTCCACCAAGAGGGAAACTAAACAACTAAACTAAAACTAAACAAGGCGCGAGGGAAACTATAAACAACTCCTAGTTCAACGTCATCGCACTTGAGGAGAAATCCAGCTTGTCATCTGGCTGTTCTTCTGGATCATGCCGTCGTGTTTCTTTCTCGTGTACCACTGGCAACAGGACAGCGCTGGGATACGCAGGAAACCAGTAGATCAAGTCGGATCTGACGCTTCTCGTATAGCCGCTGCATCCTACATATTTTAGAAAAGTTTCTGTAAGGGGAAGAATAGGCAATATTCTCGACCGACCATTTCCGGAAGCATCACTTTCAGTTCACGCTGATTGGCTGTATACGCCTGAGGAAGCGGCGAAAAGAGCGGCACGCCGCGCATTGGCGTTATTATTACTTAGACTGACTATTACTTATCAGACTGACTTGACATACACGATTAGATATTGATCACTACCCATAGTTTGTGTTTAGGGGATTATAGGCAGATGAAGGGGAAAATCTCAGTCCATCGACGCAAGGATTTGGTCGTATTGTAATACATTAAAAGCTAACGGTCAATGTTGTCTCGCGTTTGATAGAGTTCCCAGCGGCTGCAATATAATAATAGATGGATAGTCGGTTTCTTTCATACACCTTCAGTGAGAAAGATATACAAACAAGCCTTCTTATCTAAACACATAGCACATGATGTGAATGCTGGCTTCATCGTAAGCGAGATCAGTACGGTTCAGTGAATACAATACGTAAAACATTTGCTGCTAGACGTGACGAAACAAGGAGCACCAAACAGTCGCAGCGCCTGACTAACAACTGCATGCATCTATTAACACGATTTACCGTTTATACACAGGCAAAAAGACACGAACAACAGTAAGAGAAGGCCCAAAAACGTGAAAGAAACAGAAAGGCACTCGTGACATTCTCATTGCACATCCGTCTGATTAGTCATACAGCTGCGGTAAGAAACACGATTTCCTTTTCTTTACGGTTAAAGGAAGAGCAGCTGATGCAGTTGTCCTTTGAGCAATCAATCTCGAAGGTTCTTAACATTTTTATTGTAGATTTATCAGAATGTGAAAGCAGCGTTTCACACTGGGAGTATACACGCAGGGGCACATATGCACTGTTGACAGTGACAGACAAGATTTCCACAGTCAGCGAGCTTGGCTAGATTGTTGTGTGTGTTCTCTTAGTGCACCGGACTTGCATCTGTCAGGTCACGTACGTAATATACAGCACATTGAACTGTAATTATATTTGAATAATCTATGTAGTAACAAACTTTTTTCTAAACACAGTCTATCGATAGACCTGGCAAACTGACAGCTGAATCGTTTTCCACGCTTCAGACGGTCAGAGGTAAGGAATACGCAACTACGCTGCGCGTATGCAGCAAACTAGTTCCCGCGCTTAGTTGTGTGCTCTTCAAGTTAACGAGGCTCTCGTCATCAACATCATTCCCATCCATTTGTCCACTTTATTCCGGAAGAGCCTACTCTTGCGCGGTCCCTCCTCCGTTAGGTTCAACGAACCAACCATCCCGCAGCCATGTGACCGAACCCCCTTCCCACCATCAAGTGCTTTCACCTCAATTCCGAGGCGCGCCGCGCCAGCAGCTGCCGGAAGGCAGAGAGCGTGCAGCCTGCTCAACTCTCTCTCCTTCCCCACCCGTGCGGTCAGTTCAGGAAGCGTCCCACATTCCAGCGGAGCGGCGGTTTGACATTGAACTCGGCGAACGAGGCTGGGGTTGAGGGGACGGCCGCTTTCACTTTCGCTCGAGGAGAGTGCAGCGACCCCTTTGGCCGAGGTTCTTGATCCCGCGCGGCCGAACCGTGACGTCAGCCGCTCTCTCCAACGAGGACGCTCTCGCTTGAACCCACGGGACGGCGTTCCAGCGCGCGTGCGCGTGCACGGAGTGGCGTTGTGAGCAATGAGGTTTAGCTCCTCTCGACAACGAAAGATTACGTCCATGTGTGCAATGCCATGTGTAGGAACGCGGCGAGTCGCTGAAATACTTTATATCGGGCCGCTGCACACTTCCAACACTTCAGTAAGAAAACTACGAGAACGCCCTCTTCCCTCATCTGACGCGCTCCTCTATCTTCCACATCATGACGATGTGCTTAACGGCTTAAAGCCACACCGCGGAGACGCTTGTTAGCCTCCAACTGGAGTCCGGTCGACAATCGAAGCCACATCCGGACAGGCTCAATTCTTCCGTTCAAAAGCACTGCATTAAATTTAGCGTATCTATACGCTCTTGTCATTATTTCTGTTCCAATGAACGCACCGACAAAGATCGTTATGGCTTCCAAAATACGCATATCTATGACGCATAGTTTCTGAGTTCCGTTCGGCTTCAGTAACTTAAGCCCCTTCAGCCGTAACCTTACCTCTTCGCTCACGAGAAATGTACGGCGATTGGTTCTCTCTATATCGAGAGCCTTCCCGTCCCTTCGGTATATGGTGTATACAGCATCACCGCCTGCCCCCCAGATCTCGCATCCGTCCCCGTTTTGAAAATAAAAGCGACAGTCCCCGTTTGTTTTCTGGGTGACCGGTGCAACGCGCGGGGATGGATATAGGAAAGCAGGTCGGGCGTCAGCGGTGAACCGCGAACAAAAGACGCGCCCAGCTGCGTCAATGCGGAGTTGCGAAGAGAGGGGCTGGGTGTAACGAGAGTAAGAAAGGACAAAAAATAGAGCGGTGGCCGTGTTTCCATTTCGGGGCGTCGATGTGGGTATCGCGGTCGTATTCTTTTTGGGGACTTGACCGCGCTACTTGGCATAAGCGGGCCGACGGCGCGCTGTGGTACCGTTTGACCGCTTTCCAGCGCCCGCTGCCCCAGTGACGAACGGAAAGGCTTCCCGGTCGGCCCGACGTTAACCGCCCGCCGGTGGCCCGAAAACCCCGACTCGCAGCCCCCCCTCTCGTTCTCCTCTCGCCACCCCCCACCTTCGAACGCGCGCTCGTCAACCTCCCTGCGAGCGGAGTGAATCCGCGGACCCCCCTGTGCGCTCGAATAGGATCGCCCAGAACGAAGCCGTGCTGTACTACGGGCTTTGCTGTACTGAATGAGAAAGGGAGAGGTACGACCACTCGAGTAAACTGGCAGAGTTCTTACCTCTTTCTGCGTTTTCTTCCTTTTAATTTTTGTCTCCTTTCTTTCTCACTTTCACTATAGGCCGATTCTCTCGCCACCTCTAGCTGCTAATTTAGGATCTCCTTTTTATCTGTCGAATGGTTTTCTCATCAAAGCTGCCGCTTTTGCCGCGTTCTCGCAGCACACGACCGAGTAAAATAGAAAAATAAAGCAAGATAGAAAATGAAAAAAAAAAAAAAAAGCGCGTGGAACAGGAATATTACGAGAAACGAGGCGGGTTTACACCCCGCTTGCGAGAGCGCTGGCAACACCACCTAGTCTAGGTGGTGTTGGTACTGGACGGTGCTAATAGACATGAACGAGACAAATACAACAGAATGTTAGCGCCGTCAAGTGAATGGCGTCAAGCGCTGCTGTTGCTAGGTCGCGTTATTTCAGTTATAAAAGTTATTGTAATGGAACCCTTGAGACACCGGCTTCACCAGTCACCTCGCCTGTTGCCAGACGAGAGGTGACCTTTCTTCTCCTATCGCTCTTGTAGAAGACGCTGGACTACTCGGCCATTGGAAACGCTGCTCCATTTAAACTAGTTGTGAAAGTGTGTGTATGATTATACGTTAGCGTGACCTGGGTGGAGCAGATGTCGCCGCAATCCTGGTAGGTTATAGCGCTACGTGAAAAAAAGGTTAACATCGCCGCTACACCATCCACCGCAAAAGAGCTTCGCAGACCAATGAGGTGTGCAAGCATTCCCTCAACCATCCTCGTTCTTTCAGTTAGCGCGCCTCCGTACTACGCGCTTTCTGAAGCGCACCTGCGCGACGAAGCAGCAGCCGTAGCAAGGTCGTCGGAGCATCGCCTCCAGAAGCAACGTACCCGAAAGATGGAGTAAGGACCGTGTATCTCAGAGGAGACAACCTTCTCAACAACCTCCTCGACCTCATTCTTCGCCGGAAGGAAGCATAGCGCGTTCACGGAACCCTCCTTCAAAAGAGAGAACCGTCAACGTGCGGGGGCAAGCAAGGTTGGCCCCGTTTTTTATTAGAGTTTTCCCCTCCCGTTTCACTCTCGATACTCGACAACTAGGGTGGGGGGCAAGCGAACCAAACTCCTGCCGCGGGTGAGTCCAACTCCCGTGAAATAAGCAGGGGTGCCCGGGTGTCCTCCGAAGCATCCTCTCGGCAAGGCTGGATGCTGCAGAGGGGCCAGGGAAGGCCGCGGACTCCCCCCCAACTCCGACGAGTGTGCGATGCGGGGCCGACCCGCCGATTGGCGGCCGACCTTTCCGCTGCCTTCTTTCTCAGCTTCCCGGAGAGAGCGAGAGGCACAATGAGAGAGGGGCGGGAGAGAGGCCTGTTATCCTTGCCCTCTTTCCCGGATGCGAACTGCCCCGCCTCGCTCTCGTTCCAGGAAGCGGGAGCTTGCCGCGTCCGGATGCGGGCGGTGGCAAACAGCTCCCCTCTCACCCTGCGGAGAATGAACGGAGGAGCACTTTCGCTTTCTCCTGCTCCTCCTCGGGGAAGCCAGTTGCACCTGCTCGCAGGAGAAGCCGGAGGCACAGGGGCACTGCCGCCGCCGCGGTGTTTCTGAACTCCGTACCTCGTCCAGCGTGCGGTAGCGTAGTTTCGCTTGTTCCTATGTGCAGATCCAGTTGGAGCAACGTGCGCGTTCGTATGCGTGTTCGTGTGTGTGTGGTGGTCGCGCTCGATGGCGGAGTGAGGGACGCGAATGATTCACAGTACCAGTTTTATTGTGTCAACGATACGTTTTTTTTTAAATATGTTTATTGTATAAAAAAGATATGCATTGATCAAGCTGTCACTCGAAAGTATCGCCTGATTAAGGCGCTCAGCTCTATGCCTTTTGCGGGCACTTCGTGAATATTGGTAAGATTGCCTGAATCGAGAAAGGTAGACCGTTATGTTTATTTACATATCAGCCAAAAACTGTAAAGATGGGAAAACGAACTAGCGAAGAGGTAGCCAAGGACTTCGGTATTATTAGAAGCATCATTTAGGTTGCTTTCCTGCGCGCTTAAAGAGTGACAGGCCAGCGACTTTACCATCGCCGTTATTTTTTCATTGCTTTTTTAAAAACTGAAGTCGGTGTTGTCCAAAAACGAAATACCTTTTTTATTAATATTGTTTCTGACAACACCTATTTAATTTTTTTTTGCGCATATTGTGCTAGCATCTACCTAGAAAGACGATGTCTTGTCGCAAAATTAAAAAGAAAAAAATACGAACTGTAGGCTTACTTCATTTATCTGATAAGGAAGCTTACTACGACCCGCCGTGGTGGCTATGGCATTGCGCTTCTTCGCACTAGGTCGCGGGTTCGAGTCGCCAGTCGCAGCGGCCGCATTACGAAGGCGCTGGTATGCGGAAACGCCCACGTACCGTGCTTTGGATGCATGTTAAAGAACTCTCCACCACGGCGTTTCTCATGACCCGCTGTGCAGCTTCGGAGCGGTAAACCTCACAATTTAGGCTTACTATACGAAAACGACGTGATGGATAATTCACACACGAGCGAATCCCTCGCCGGCCGAATAAATATCTCAAAGAACAGTGTTTGGCGGGCGATTTCAGTGTTTACAGCCTTTAAGTGCGAAAATAAAGAAAGAAAACGTGGTTGTAACCTGCAAAGGGCATTCGCCCCGCTTTCAAACGCAGGCCGCTGATATCGTTATCAGTTCAGTCCGATTGCGGCACGCATGGGGGGGAGGCTGGATGTCGGACGGGCATCGACCAAGGCTGTGGGAGGTAGGGTCGGGTCGGGTGAGCTGCTGTCGTCGGGAGCACGCGAGAAACTGCGAGGTGCAACGCACTCTGTCCGAGGCGCACAGAGCAAAGATACAAAGATAAAAAAAAAAAAAAAGCACTCGGCACGCGCCCCGGTCATTGCATCACAGTTCACCGCGGTTCCCTTGTAGTTGTTTTGGCGTCGTCGCGCGGTGTCTGGCCCGGTCACCGCCCCTCCCTTCCATCGCCACCGGCGACCCGGGCGACCCGGCGACGAAAGGGCGAGGAGGGGGGGGGGGGACGCACCTGCCCGAAGCACGCCCTCTCCGCGTGGCCCATCCTCTCCTCCCCGACTGCCGGGTCGGGATAAAGTGGTCGTCGCCGAGGGGGGCGGAAGCGGAACCAGGTCGACCCGGGGCTCGGCGCGGTTCGGTCGGGGTCGACGGCTCCCGGGCCGGGGTCGACGACCCCGGCCGGGACGCAGCCTTCGCCGGGGCGGCCGGACGCCCTCTCCGGGGTCAAAGACCCTGCCGGCCCCGGGGGCGCAGCCGGGGTCACAGGCGCGCGCGCGCACCCTTCGGCCGCCCCTCGCTTTATCCGTCCGCTGTGCCGTACCCTTACCCCGAGCGGGAAAGGCGGTGATGTGCCGCAGGTTTAAATCCACGCAATGCACGCCCCTCCTTCGTCTCCCGGTCCCGCATCTACCGGTTGCGATCCGTCTCCCCAGCATCGCGATCACTCCCGTAGCAATGGCAGTGAGCTCGTTAACGACTCGTGGACTGCGATAATTTTAAGTAAAGCTTTTTTTGTTGTTGTTTACTTTTACTATATATATATATATATATATCTCAGTGAGTTCACTTTCTTGTTATATTGCACGAGCGAGTTGCTTTTAAACGAGACTATGTTCTACAGACATCGATCAAAATAGCTTGAGCCTGATGAAAGCATGTGCAGTGCTTCACGGGCCGATGAAACTGCTTCCTTCCACGTTTGTGATAGAAGAGAGGTGAATAAACAGTTTGGACAATTAACGAACAATAAATGTACAGTTGTCAAAGAGGTTGGCGTAAAGGCAAATTATTGCGTTGCGAAACGTCAAATCCCTTAACGTTAACGCAACACGCAAAGCGTAGAAGAAAAAAAGAAATCAACAACGTAGTAGCGGAATAGTAATAATCAATTTTATTAATGTGGCCAGAAACTACCAAATAATAATAATAATAATAATAATAATAATAATAATAATAATAATAATAATAATAATAATAATAATAATAATAATAATAATAATAATAATACCATGAAATTAATAACTACCACCGCCGCCGGGCACCCACTGGTTCAAATGGGCACAAGGGTACACCAGCCCGGCGTTCGGCTTCCTTCAGGGGTGATACGCTAGGGAAAGGAGCCTGCGTCAAAACCCCCGTGAGCAAAAAAAAAAAAAAAAAAAAAAAGTTTGGGCCGCTCCCATGCCGGGCATTTCTTATGCGACACCCCAAATGCAATTATTGAGGCGCGGACGCCTTCGGGTTGGAGACAAACATCCCTTTCCAAGCGTTGAGGAAAGGGGTGCATTCGGAATTTCTGTGACATTTAATCGTTGTTGAGCTTGTATGTCGCACCAGCAATCAGTGTATGCGCCTTAGATAGGCACAATATACATGCTCATTACAACTCATCTATGCTATAGACGCCGCTTATTTGAAAATTCTTGAAGAAGACGATACCAATGAAGAAGACAGCCTGGAATAACGCAGACAGTACAGTTAGGTTAACACTGTGTACAGCAACTGTCCATGCGTTCATAAGATACGATAACATTCCAACAAAGTTACAGAGCATTTTCGCTTATGACAGAACATTCAAGCGTCACTATTTGAGAGATGACGTCGTGCTCCAGAACAGTGCAACAGCACGCTGCAGATGTGAGGATCATACGCACTTCAGTTTCGTTCGTCCACAGCGCACTTCAAAAAAAAAAAAAAAATGTATGTAACCAAGCGCATACCGAAGGCCAGTCCCATGCATCGCGAATGTATGACCCATGTGCTTCAGAGCTACCGCTAGATGTTACCGCTGAAATAATGAGGTTACCCACTGGTCGCACTTAAGTTAATTTTGTAACTAAATAAAGGAGCTTTTAAAACCGCGACACGATTGATAAATAGCGCCGCTTGCGACCCTGAGTCAAGCGCCGTTGCTGTGCAATCTTCAGGTGTTTTCAAAGCAGGCGTGACCCAGTCTCTGGAGCGTGGCCTCCAAGATCGCTGAGTAGACGTTGAATCAGCGGCGAGCACGGAGACCATGCGTGGAGCGAAGTAGCACTTTCGCGCCAACACACAGATGGCGCTGGTGCCCGTGTGCCTCCAAAGGCGCTCAATATGAATGAAACCAGGGTGCATGTGCGGTAGGTATAGGTGTACTTTAAAAACCGCCCAGGGGTAATTGACTTGCGTGAAATAGAGGTAAGCAATGCGTATTCAGAGACTTGATGGAGCACGGAATTTACGATGGAGATGTGTCCACATACAGTTGATTGACGTGGTTGAGGCAGGACAGAGATCACCGGGAATGGCGCCCTTCTCCTGCTTGACTTGATAACGCCGATAATGATGATATCGTAATCATAACGAAGACAAGTCATTAGTGGACAAATGACACGTAGTCTGTTCCTGCGGTGCTTCCCACAGTACGCAGCATCATAGCCATGCTCGTGAAAACACGTCAACTGCGGCATTATTTGATTTCACTGAAAAACTGCAGACCCGACGAAGTCGGGCAGCAGGTATCGGGGTCGAGACTGGGTTGTGCATGCGGAAGCAATCGTAACACCCCGCTCACTAACATGCGCTTCTTTGCGGGTATAGCCAAGTGTATATAAGTGGCGAGCGATTCCTAGCTTGACCGGCTCTCTGAGCTGTGTTTTCTTTTCACATAAAAAAAAAAAAGTTCTGACCCACATTTGTCGCACCCAAGAGGCATTCTGGTTTGTATTCTTATAGGACCCTTTTCGCGGAGCAGTTCCCTCTATAGTGGAACGCGATGGCGCTTTCGGAGGCGCGGCGCACGTTGCCTCAGCGAAAGCGCACGAATACGAAACCATTACCGCTTCTGGGTATTACTGGGTATTCGATAACCATTCATTCTGCAAAACTTCGAGCGGTCGAGGGAAGACGTGTGCAGTAGTTGGCTGCAAAAATAGTGACTGGCATATCAAGGAATGGAATGAATCTATGTGACCAGGTCCACGGACCTGTGCTACATAAGGACTGGACTTTCTGTGTTGTCGGCCCTTCGTGATGTACGGCCTTCCTCGAGGATAAAAAAAATCACTCATCCGCCAGCGTTGTATCGCTAACCTCCAAGGAAAGGACTTCAACTCAGCGCTGCAGAACGTCGGGAAGAGTGTGTACGGCTCGTTACACAGTAACAGAGAGAACAGCGCCGCTTCCTGGCATATTAAGTTTCTCGCACGTTATCAACAGACATCAACCCCAACCAACTCACGCGCAACCTTACTCCCACACTATCGCCAACGTATACAAGGAATAAATGAAGGGGGGTATACTCTTGAATCAATGCGCCGAAGCATGGATGACGGCGACTGCACAAAAATATTCGAAGCTGAAAGTTTCGTGATGGTCCACATAGTAAGCGAGCGACTAACCGTATTACGTCTTTGCTACAAGCTACTACAAAGTACAGAACATCTACGTTCCAAGCCTTGTGCGCAGCAAGAAGAAATCTATCGCAACTGAGCACACCCGCGAGTGATTAGGCAGAAAATAATCAATCAGATGACCGCACCGAGGGAGTCATGTACATGACAAGGCGCTTCTTCAATGTGTTCGCCAAATAAAGAACGAATAGAACAACACACTGATTCTGATTTAAATCACAAGTGTAATGTTTGAACAGATTGAAATACATTTATAGCCCTGATTCGATCTATATAGCACAAGCGCAGTACACGCCGCTCGCGCCGTTTGGACAAAGCGTAATGAGCTCAGAAAGCGCTTACATGTCCTCTGAAGCTGTGGCCAAAGCTTCCTATCGTCCACCCATTCACCGTTTAAGATATCCGCCGAAACACAGGATTGCGGAGCCGCAACAGCGTCATGCATATCCATTGAATACACGGAGGCAGCTGAGGCGCAAGCAATGGGGCCGTATTCTGAAACGTTTCGCCTAGGCGAAATCAGCGTGCGCGCTGATTGGCTGGTTGAGCTAAATTGAATGACGTCGGGCTCAACCACCCAATCAGCTCATCCAATTTTGCTAAAACAGCCAATCGGCGCACGCCTGAAAGCGAAAAAAGAAATTTCGCCTAGGCGAACGTTTCAGAATACGGCCCATGGACGCGTCACCACGTGATTAAACATGGTGGCACCCTTGGGATTGCCGTGAAAAGGGTCTATACCGTTCTTCCGTCCACTGAAACGTCGTTTTTTTAACATTTTGACGTAGTCCAAAAAGTAACGTTTCAGATCGTAGACGTCGAAACAGCAGTGTTATATGTACTGACAATATATTTTTTGTTTAGTTTGTGTTTGTACACCTGGGCCTCTCTGCGCGTACGTAACACGCTGTGCGTGCGGACGGGCGTTTAGAGGGGAAGGGGATAGAAGAACAACAAACTTTGGAACTGCTGCGCGGTCTAAGCAGTTCGAGGGAAATACTGAAAGAAATAAAGAACACGATCATAACATGTCCGTGAAGCCGGCCTTGTGCACGAACGAGTTTATAGTTTGCAGGGTATCAACGAAAACATACATACATACATACATACATACATACATACATACATACATACATACATACATACATACATACATACATACATACATACATACATACATACATACATACATACATACACGCATATATATATATATATATATATATATATATATATATATATATATATCATAGAACTGTTTTAACTTAGATTTCCCTATCAAACTTTCTTCCGTTTTTTGGATGTCTTTTTGATTTTGCAATGGACATTTCATGAGCTTTGGAGCTCGCAAGTTAGTGGCCTTTTGGGGGGCCACGTATATATCAATCTTGTTCGCTTTAGATGTACTATTAGGCGCAATTTACACAATTTTGATATCATTTTTCATTGCTGAGTTACAGAGTTGTAAACTTGATAGTTTCGTTTTCTGAAAATGTGCGACTTTTGTCACTTGATCCCAACGCTGACCTACAAAGCCAGCCTAGGTCACAACTTCATCTGTCATTCGCTATATCATTCAGCAACTACGTGCGTTGATACGCATGTAGTTGCTGAGTAAAGCAGTCGCTCTTCCATTTTATTCCGCATTTCTCCCCCTACCGATTTCACGAGCTGACGACATTTTTGTGACATCTCTAATGAATTATAGATGGTCCGTTTCATGTCCCAACGGCCGCAGCGTGCAAGCACGAGCAGTCCCTAGTTGCCGTTAATGCAGGGCGCTCCTTCTGAGCTGAACTGGCTGCAGATCTCCTTCAGTGCCTGTACGCAGTTGTACACGTCTTCGAAAGTGTTGTACAAGGAAATCGGCGTGAAGCGAAGTACCGATGGCGCGAGTAGGTCACCCTGAAACGAGCCAACACAGCGAGAAAACACGAACGTTTTTACGGAGACCAATCACTACAGTAATGGAATATGGCAGCGTACTTCGAAACAAGGACGTAACACAAGGCGAACACGAGCGCTCTACCTAGGTACTGCAGGTGGAAGGGAGCCCGAATAACTAGAAATGAACTTGCTTAAGACGCACTGGTGGGCTGGTTGGTTAATCATGATGGAATGGGCGTTGGGCTCAAAAACTTGTTCACTTTGTGTTACGTCCTTGTTTCGAAGTGCGCGGCCATATTCCATCATGAATAACAAACTAGCCCACCAGCATATCTCAAGCACTACAGTAAGGACATAACTACTACGTAAAGGTAACTACATGGGTAACTACTACGTAAGGTAACTATGGAGATTAACAAAATTAATTTCGCAGATGCCATGCTTGCAGACCAACACTCATTCATATTACGCTTACTAGGATGTGGAACTCCACTAAAAGCATTTAAAGAAACAATAGTTTCTTTAAATGTTCTTTAAACAATGTTTAGGGCAATAGTGCCCTAAACATCTGGTATTATCCTGTAACTTTTCTCATGAGCTCGCTGATTATGTGATTACGTGGAGCCGCGTCTCCAAAGGCAGTGTTGTACTGAAAATTTCTTGAATTAAGGGAAAAGGGCAAAAAAGCCGGCAGATCCCACGGGAATCGATGTTATGCGAAGCAGTTTGCGGGGAGCCTACCAAGTTAACAAAACGACCGTGAGAGCACCAAGACGTAGGCGGCTGTTTCATGAGCTACATGACACGCATGTCATGACATTCATGTCATGAGGCTATCATTTATGTTCGTCATACACTCTTGTCATACTATGCCAATTTTGGTACATACCAAGTTAACGAAACGACCTTGAGAGCGCCAAGACGTAGGCGGATAGATAGATAGATAGATAGATAGATAGATAGATAGATAGATAGATAGATAGATAGATAGATAGATAGATAGATAGATAGATAGATAGATAGATAGATAGATAGATAGATAGATAGATAGATAGTGTCAAAGTGGCAAATGTTTGCCAAGAAATGTTAAAACTCACGATGATGCCTCGTCGCAGAAGTTCTTGAAGCACGGAACGGGCGTCGTAGGGTGCGGCGAAGCGGAGACTGAGCTG
Organism: Dermacentor silvarum; assembly: GCF_013339745.2. Taxonomy (NCBI): domain Eukaryota; kingdom Metazoa; phylum Arthropoda; class Arachnida; order Ixodida; family Ixodidae; genus Dermacentor; species Dermacentor silvarum. The sequence goes on from NC_051161.1 coordinate 23,432,351, forward strand.
GCTTCCTCTGCGCTCAACGTCGGCTGGTGTGAGAAGGTGGACGGGCCGCGTAGTGTCTTCGAGGTCGTGGCTCGCGCCGAGCACGTCCGTCAACAGGAGCTCCATGTAGCCGGTCAGGAGGAACTGCTTACGTAGGCGGTTCGGCTCTCCGACCTCGCTGAATATCTGACCGTTGTCGTGGGGGGAAGCGTATCCAGACCACCCAAGACAACGTATTAATCAGTGCGAAAAGAATCGTACAGAAGACAATACGACTGCAGTTTAACTGCAATCATACTGCGATCTTACGGTCCTCGCGATATCAATGCAGAGCTTACTTCATACATATGCTCCGATCACAGCAGAAAACTACATGCATAGCCTTCGAGATATCGGAGGCTATGCATGTTTGCCCACTGGAGTTACTCGAGGGAAATGTGGCGCTGTGATCATTCAACTACCATGGGAATGATGGGTAGTTGATAAACTTGTCTATAATCTTCCTGCTTGTGACTTCAGACGTTTTTGTGGCTTTATTTATTGGGTTTTATCTGCCTTTATTGGCCCAAATTTCCAAGCCATCATGTTCTTCTAAGCGCATAAAGGCAGAATTAAGACTGCGCACGTGCATATAATCATTGATAATTGTTAGATTTATAACTCGATATGTTGTCGAATATGATCAATCTGCAAGGTCCCAAACTCGTTTGAAGCCAGAAGGGCAAGGTTTAGGCACTAGCCTTCCTTCCATAAATATTTGCAGGAGACTATGTATGCATCCTTCCCCCGCCGGCTAAACAGCCATTTTTGCTCCTACCGTATATACACTATAGCGCCAAGTTCCCTCTAGTAATTTTTGTAGGAAACTCTTTCATGACTACAAGCTGTATGTGTATAAGTAAGTAGCCGACCATTATGTGAATGATCCGTCAATATCGCGAAGTGCAGGGGTAGGTCACGTTGTATACGTTGCGCTACTATTTATACCGAGGCATGAGAGATCATAACGCATAGCCTGAGCCCTGAGGGCGGGGAGTCTCAGGGCTGTTGGGCGAGGAGGCGAGCAGAGTCGCGAAGGGGAGAGACGAATGCAATGGAACGAATAGTTAGGCTAGTTTGTTTCTCACTATCGAAAAAAAAGAAAGAAACAATAACAAGGAAACTAGAGCACTGGAGAGACGAGACACAAAGAAGATGACAAAAACAAGCGCTCACTCACAGTTGTGAGTGAGCGCTTGTATGGGTCACCTTCGATCCTCATGTCTCGTCGTTCTTGCGATCTGGTTTTCCGATAACGAGAGACCAATGAACACGCAGCGATGCCTCATGGCCGGCAGAGAGGAGGTGCGGGGCGTCACGTGGCGGAGTCAAATGAGTACAGGCGGTACTTGTGAGAAGATAATGGGAAAGAATATGAAGCGAAGAGGGTAGGAAAATTGGCCGAAAAAGTGTGTGTGTGTTATGGATCATTCCATACGAGGCAAGATCCATAATAGCCAACGTACAATTAAAAGAAAACTTTCTTTCTTGAAATTACCTGTAGGCTTGTCATGATTGGCACAATCAGCATAGAGCTACCGACGGAGATCTTGAACATGTCGGCCGATGGGAAAGGGTCGAATTCTGCAAAATAATTATTAGCCCGGCTTGATTAGTACGATGACATAGTACGGCAAACATCGCAAACAGCCTTCGGTGTACACGAACGGCTCGTTGCCTGAGACTATTCAAATTTAATATTGTTCGAACGCACGCCATGTACAGGGACGCGCGCTTTTCGCTTAAAATCGTACAAAAATTGATTTTGTGCTTAAACTGTTTTGTTATTATTGAAAATTTGCAGAGATAGCATTTTATGGTACGGATCGTTCAATGTAACACTCAACACAATTATCTGCCTGATTTTTAAATAAACATTTTGAAGTTGCCTTCGTCAATGAAGAAGCTAGCTGCTGCGAAGACGGCGCTGATGGTGATGTTGATGATGATGATTTATTGGCATCCGCTTTGAAACTGGGCGGTGACAAATGGTCACCTAGCCTGCTTGAGTTAATCAGGTATGCTATTGCAAGAAACTTGTGTCGCCGTCTGCCGGTAGCTGCGAAAAGTAGCCAAACCGGGAAGGCTGTAACATGCCTCGTGTTCCAGAGAAGCAGGCAACACCCGAAAACCCTCCCGGAACGCTTGCTCCCTGCAGCTTTCCTTAGGCCTGATTTCGGTATTTCGCCTTCTTCGGGAAACGTAATAGCCGTTTATTTTCACTTTCTAAAGAGGCGTACCGACACAAGGCAGGTGGTTCTTTAGGAGGAAGGGAAAGGTTGAATTCTGTTGAGGAGCAAGGGAAGTCAGTGTCGATTTAGCGGTAAATGCGAAAGAAATGCGTGAGCATTACGTCGCGCCTCCTGAGGCCCGTCTCTTATTATATATATATACTTTTCTTTTTTGACTTTGACACTCCTAATGCTAACGCAATAAAAGAAAGATGAGGTAGCCGAACCCACCGCGTTTCATGAGTAGCCTGGTCTTGCTGTCGTTGCCCCACCAGCCTCTCAGCTCGGGCAGCCGGTCGCAGGCCTTGCGGAACTTGTTGCTTACGTACGCCACAGCCGTGCAGCCAGGGCCGCAGTTCATGTACTGGGCGTGGTCGGAACAAAAAGGCAAGGAACGAAATTGAGCGCTTGCAGGCCTAATTCCCGATGCAAGTGTTCTCGACGCACGTTCCCGCCTCGGTGCTTTGTAAGCCTCCGGAATTATCAGTTGCGAAGCATATGTTCATAAAGGTTTTACATTCCGTGCTGTACAGTGCGCATACGGTCCGGGCCCTGCAGTGACCGGCACGCGGACTTTAGCACGTGGATTCAAGACGATTGTCATTGCAGAGCCTTACCGGACTTCCTGCACGATGAGCGGTTGTTGTTGTTGCCTCAAAGTTACATTAATTCTTTGGAGCTTTTTCATCTTCTTCTGCCTATTTGTTTTTTTTTATTATGTCTTAAGGCAGCCCACCTTGACAAAAAAGAAAAAGAAGAAGAAGAGAAAAAAACCCAGCTTAGTCGGACAGAAAGTGACATCTATATATCACCAAGACTGCTGTAATGGGCGCAGGAATACTTTTCTCGTTTTTGTGGAAACTTAGGCGGGGATTGTTGTATACGTGGTTTTGGTTTCGAACCCATGTCATCTGCCATCTTGGAAACGTACCGCTATCATCGTCGCCATATGTTCTGACGTCTTTATCCTAAATGTGCAATGCAATATCAGTGCTCAAACCTGAAAGTGATGTAATTTTACTGGCGCGGCTCTTTACGGGCAGCGTATAGTGGTACCTGCGCGATGGCATTACAGGCCCGGCGTGTTAAAGCGTTTAGGTGTGCCAGAAATTTTGGCGCATGTCCGCGTACGTCGCGTCTGCGTAAGTCGGACCCGCGTTTATTTAGAACACCGTCAGAGGAGTTCAAGCGCTGCACCAAACCCTTGCTATCGCAGTCTGTGCTTCACTTTCGGGTGATACTGCCAATACCTTTAATGTTTACAAACACACTTCGTGCAAGACTTCCGTTTAAGCCCTCTGGAACAACACAAGTTACGGTGCGATGTATATATATATAATATATATAGAGAGAGAGAGAGAGAGAGAGAGCACTCCAGCTGGCACCAGTGTTGCTGTATAGTTAGAATGTTTCACAAGTGAATTATTACTGCTAAGTACAACAAGAAAGCGGAGATTCCTCTGCCACGTTGACTCTGCGAATGACTGACTCTGTATTATTTTTCTTCTCTTTCCTTCTTATCTTCCCCTTTCCTCCTCCCCAAGTGTAGGGGAGGGGAAATAGAGGGGATATGAGAATACAATAGAATCACCGGCACGTCCTTGGTTAACCTCCCTACCTATCCCTCTTCGTTTCTCTCTCTCTCTAGATCATGAGCTCTACGCATCGGGCACGTTCCTTATATCTGAACACATCAAGTATACTATGGGAGAAATTACCTCTCTTTCCTTGGCTAACTTGACTGTCAAAAATGCATGACCGGAAATTTTCCGAGGTCATGAACACGCGCACACTGCTGCCATAGAGCGTATAAAAGCTCCGCTGTCTTTGTTGTATCAGTTGTCAGACAGGACATCCATCTGTGAAGGATTTTTTTTTTCTTCGCGTGACAAAGCAACTCGGGTTCACCTTGTACGTGCACCAGGCGGCCAGGTCTACCTCCCATTCGTTCAGCCTCAGCTCCATGTTGCAGACGCAATGAGCCAAGTCCCACAGCACGAGGCAACCCTGGGAAACGGCAGCTCTCGACATCAGTCACTGTTTTGTTTGGAAAAAGATTGTTTACGATATGTGCGTACAAAACTAATACGTATATACATGGTGTCTGTCCCAACTATCATGCACCAACACTTAAAATGTGCAAATGCCTGTAGCTGGACATAACCAAGGTAATGTTGTTTGCCGTCGCTTGGAGATACTCAGATTATTTTTGCATTCCGCCAAATTAGATAATTGGCCGTAATTAATTAATCAATTTCTCAAATATTATAATTAGATGAAAAGTGTCCATGAGAAAATTGTAGAGCCACGCTCGGGGCACTTTGCGTGTATTCGCGGGCTCCATTCACGCTCGGAAAAACACTTTTATATGTAGCACGTGTTGAGCAACGGAAAGCTGTATCGGGAGGTTATCATGTTGCTCTACAGTTTTCTCATTGACACTTTTAATCTAATTATAATATTTAAGAAGTTGAATAATTAATTAAGACTGATTATGTAATTAGGCGGAGTACAAAAAATTATCTGAGTATGTCCAAGCGACAGCAAACAACATTACCTCGGTTCTATCCAGCTACGTGGCATTTGCATATTTTTAAATCTCGGTGCATGAAAGTTGAGACACCCTGCATACGGATGAACAGATCTACTATGGACCAAAAAAGTTTACGGACCACAGGATCTCAGAGAACGCTAAATATCCTAGCAGCCTTTAAATGTAGCCAGTAAAACCGTACATCACAATGTTGCTCGCATATACCAGTAGAGGCTTGAAATGGGAATACAAGGCTGCGTTTTGAGGCTGCGGAGATATTCAGCTTTTTGTCAGATCCGTTGGTCCGTATAAACGTTTTTTGGTCGATAGTGCATGACTTTGTAGTACACAGATAACATACGTGTAACATGTTGGAACATAGACTGTATACAGTTAAGGTACAAACATTATTGGCAAAGCATCACACTACAGGAGATAGAGGAAATATACATGTTCAGCGGTGTCATTCATTGCCACCCAGGGCGAAAGACAAGGCGGACGCGCCCGTTTTCAATAAACACAAACGGGCACGATCAGTGGCGCAGAGACTCTTTCTCTCCTAGAAAAAAAAAAGAAAAAAAAAAAAAGAGAGAGAATGCTTATGAGAATGTATAGTTTAACGGCGTGCAGTTATGTTTAGTTTCGTGTACATACACCCGGTTCTCGCTGCTTGTACGCGAACGCGTGTATTTCATGTTAATCCATCTCTAACCACGCCGGGACTTCATGCGTATATATTGTTAACTCTCTTTATATGGTAACATTTATGCTCACTCAGTGCATCTTTATAACTAACCAGATCAGCACCCCCCGTTTTTAGCGCGTTTTGTTATTGCTATTAATTATACTTTTGTTGTTTGTTCCTATCTTATATGATTACCTGTTCCCCATACTGCGTTGTGAAACAGTATTTATAGCAGCCGTCACCAATGTAAGTGGTGGCATGGTGTAAGAGGTGACACTAAGTGATGACGAACTGTTCTCTAAATCAATGCATTTTACTGTCATTTCAATTTGGTATAAATTGAGGGGTAGTGAGGTCGCTTGACTAAAACAAGATAGCTTTAGCATAACGATTGTCGAGAGACAATCGTTCTGATGTCTGGCCGTTTGGCGCCTCCTAAACTATTTCTTAAACGCACAGACGCCCGTGTAGACGCGTAGCGTCCTTGTCCTGCTATGGGAGGACACGGCGCTGTACTTAAGAATGAGCTCGTGTCTGATGAGTGAAGAGCTATATATACCGCCCATCGCCGAGCGAACGCAGCGTGAGGGTGTAAGAACCTTTTTAGCGCTTTACAGCCAACGCGACCAGTTCCTGACGCCGGCACACGCTCCCTGAGCCTCGTGGAGGGCGAGCTTTAGCAGAAACGACGGAGAGATCGAGCACCTACTGCAAACTGGAGCAGACGTAGTCTCAGAACACGCCACAAAGATAGGATTATCGTGCTCCCCGCAAAAATCGCAACTTCTCGACATGATGTATAATCCGCGAGGCCACACAAAAACCTCACTCTCGATAGAAATATACGTGGACGAAACCCTAGTTCACGAGGTCCAAGCGATCCGGATACTGTAGGTATGCACCTACAAAGCAACGGCAAAAACACAGTGACTATCAACAAACTTATGGCATGCGTGAGCCAAACCAACCGTTTGATTCGACGCATCGCCATCAAACACTTTGGGATGAAGGAAGCGGATCTTGGGCATCTAATCCAGGCTTTCGTGCTCAGCCATTTCGTGTACTCCCTCCCATATCTCAGCCTGTGTAAAGCGGAGAAGTAAAAGGTAAAATGCCTCATAAGACGAACTTACAAGGCGGCGCTCCACCCGCCGAGATATACATCCACCAAGAAACTCCCAAAAATGGGCGTCGACAACACGCTCGGCGAACTAGTTGAAGCACACAGGACAGCCCAATACGAATGATTAACCAAGACACCAGCGGGAGGACACATCCTAAGGAAACTAAACATCCCGTACGACAGCACTCAAACAAACGTCGAGTCATACCCAGAGACCTCTTCAGTCACCTCAGGGTCGACCCAATCCCAAAGAACATGCACCCGGAGTATCACAGCAAGCGGAGACAGGCCCGGGCTAAAGTACTCTAGAACCACTATACGCAAGCCACGAGGAGGTGACGTATAGCCGAACTTAGGGAACGCGACGCTTTCTCTGCAGGTGTGGTAGGAAACAACCTCAAACCAATCACCGCGGTCACCATCTTTGGAAGGATGGTATAAGACACTGGAGACGTGCTTGAAAGCAGTCTCTCCGTGCGTGCTTAGCTCACGCGAAAGGAGTTAGTCAAAGCTGGCTTCCCCGCAATAGTAGCCCACGTGGGGCAAAGCCCGCTTCACCTACGCACTGTGTTGCGCCAATACTGCAAGTCTGATCGAAACATTCATACGTACACGTGTCACCAAGAATGTAACCTGGCGATGCGAAGCGCCTGTAGAAGGCAGTTTTCGAGCATAGCAACCAATATCGAAGCCGGAACTTTATATGCAGGTGTGTTTTTTTTTTTAAAGACTATACGTATTCTATAGAGCGCAGCTCTCAAGTGCCCGTTCCTGCGGCGAGCGTCAGCGACGTAACCGAGCGAACGAGCACAGCGAAAGATGAAAGCGAACGCGGATCGAAGCGGGGGATGAAAGACGGGAAGAGGAAAGTGGAGAGGAGGGTGAAGCGGAACCATAAGGCGGAAAGCGGAGGATAGGGTATGGCGAAAGCGTGAGATGAAAAGCGTATACTGCGGCGACGATGGCTACGAGATGCCGCGAGAGCAGCGCGCGTCGTCTGGGAAGTCTGTCGGCGGCGGCTGCTGTGAATCGCGCCCACGCGTCACACACGCGGTGGCTCTCGCGATCTCCAGATTAGCGGGGCAGTCGCGCCACACTTCGCTCCGCTTGCAACGTGTCGCACGAGACAGATTGTCCGCGCCAGCCAATATATCGCGAAATGAAAACATGTATACAGCTGCGCTCACATTTCGCGTTTGGGAGTACCATAATCGTCGGTGATCTTTTTTAAAAATGAAAACGTAATGACCCCAGCGAGCGTGGCGTTTTTGCGCGTTCCTAGTCGAGGGAGACATACTTTGTCGCTAATAGCGTGAGATTCAGAAGGCTAAATAACAAAAATCCATTAATTTTTATCAGTGCTTTGAGGACAGTTGTCTAATAAACGGCAAATTTGGAGGCAGTGACATTTTCATGCGCACCCATCTTTAAAAATCTTGAATCGTCATCATCAGCCTATATTGATGTCCACTGCAGGACGAAGGCCCCTCCCTGCGATCTCCAATTACCCCTGTCTTGCGCTAGCTGATTCCAAATCTTGAGTATCGCACCTAATTTGAGATATCCATCATCAAATTCCAAAGCTCAATCGAGGCAATATTGAGATTGAGCGCGTCCCGCTGCGCGTCAGAGGGCAACGCCCCGCAAGGAAGTGTGGGGTGAAGTTTGAATGATAGCATGCCGGCGGAAAATCCTAACCCGACACTCAGCCGCACATGCTTGCCAGGCAAAGCGTGCCGTATCCACGTTAGGCTTCCAACTTATTCTCGCTTGTCGTCACGGTGCGTTTCGGTCTGACATGATAGCGGGGCCGCCTTTTCTGCGCTCCCGCGGCACTCGGTTTCGATATTGCCTGGATTTTCCGTTGAAATCCGATGATAAATATCTCGAATTAGGTGTGACTTTCAAGATTAAAAACAAATGAGGGTGCTTTAAAATGTGACTAGCTTCGAATTCGCCATTTACCCCAACTACCCTTTAGGCACTAATAAAAAAGGATAATGAATAGTTCTTTCTTAATTTATTCTTCTAAGGCTCACGTTATTAGCAGCAAAGTATGTCTCCATCGTCTAGGAACTCGTCTGTCAGTGCATATAGTGGTTTGCGGCACCAAAAATAGTAGTTTTTGTTATTTTCGCAGCTGTGTTTGCTACCTTTTTGCGAGCGGCACTTGTGATTCCCCGGATATCCAGAGCCTGGCCCGTCTTGTACTGCACTCCGGACAGGAGCAGGAGAGCGATGGTGTCGCCCTCTCTCTCGATGACGTCGTAGATGTCCTCCTCCCTGAGCAGCTCTTCGCCCTTTTGCCCAAAACCAGGTGGAGGCAGAATCATTTAGACGCAGATATACGACATCGACTTTCCTGCCACGAAGCAGCGTCTTGATGGGTGCGCAATATATGTCATGCAACATCGACTATGCGCGGGCGCATATCTCTAAATGCTAGAGAGATTAAAATAGAGCAAAACGCGTCAAGAGAAAGGTAGAATTGCATCTATCAAAAGCGATCAAAGGAACACCGGAGAAGTAAAATTACGCTACACGGGCACCAGCAGCGCCATATCGGTCAGTCTTATCGCGAGCTCGGGCTTGTTAACCAGCGACACTAAAACAACTCGGGCAGCGACGCTACCGTGAAATTTTGGGACCACTGCAGCTAACCTTGACGTCATAAATTTTGGCAGCATCCTCTCGGGGGTAGTTAATTCTTTAGTCAATAAGCAAAGATCACACTGAATTAAACAAAAATTGAGCAATGAGTGGTAACCTTTGGACACTTTTCTCACATAAAAATTTCAGAAATGCGTGATAAAAAAATCTGTGACGTCACATCGAGGTCATCGATGCCGCTGTATTGGTTGAAAAAGAAAGGAAATTTTACTGTTATTTTCTCCGCTAATACGCAACCATCTTTCACCGAAGTTTAGCAGTACTGTAGCAGCCTAAATTGAATCAGGAGCTTACAAGCTCCCTATAATTAAAAAGAAAAAAAAACCTTAAGCATCCTTGAGCTTTAATGAAAGGTTCCCCTATTCCCCATTATCATGCGGGAAACTCAGAAATAATCTCGTTATAACCAACAACCGCCGGGCTTCGCAATTCGCCGAACCTCGTAATTAAGTCCGCATAAGTCGAAGTGTACAGCCACGTATAGCGCGCGTAGTACCTGTTTAGCCACGTCACTGAAATAATATTTCAAACTCCATTGAGAACAAAGCTATACGGCATTTCATGCCCAATTTACCAAACCCGAGTTTGGTTAGGGAAATCCATAATTTCTTAAACATGATCATGTGTAAAGAAATATGGATTCCCTTTTAATGGTTCATTTAAGACAATGACAGTGATAGCTTTTACGCAAATGCATAATTTCAGTTTTATTTATTTATTTAACTTTTTCTTGGGGGCCAAACAGGTGTGGGTCGTCGCGAGTGTCGCGTTCGCGACGTCACACCCGGGGCACTTTTATCAAAGCTGGTGGTCGTTACCTTTCTGGAGCGCAAGAGGATCAGGTTGGACGCCAGGTCGAGGCCATGGTGGCTCACCTGGGACTGCGCAGCATACTGAAAACATTTGCTTTGGTCAGCGGCCTATAGCTAATGCAAGCAATCGTCTTAGATTTTTCTACTTTCTGACTAAAGTTCATGACACCTTTGTTCGAATTTTCCGATTTGACAACTGACCAAGTCTGTTGAAAACGCATCCGCTTCCACGGCCACCTTGGTTCTTGTCCCTTCTGGTCTGTAGTACGTCATCTGAAGAAGAGAGTAAAATTTCGCCGACGATTACGAATGCGAAATTTGAGCGCAGCTCAAACGTGTTTTAATTTCGCGTGTCAATATATTGTATTGTGATTATATAGGCGCATGGTTTATATGAGGAAGAGAACGCTGTGATTAGCGTAGCTGGTGCGGACAATCTGTCTCGTGAGGCACATTGCAAACGGAGCGAAGTGTGGCGCGACTGCCTCGCTTATCGGGAGATCGCGAGGCAGCGCGTGTGTGACGTGTGGGCGCGATTCGCAGCAGCCGCCGCAGACAAACTTTCGCTCACGCAGCTGACGCCGCGGACGAGCGTACCTCACGCTACCCTGGCCGCCCCTCGGAAGCGCAGATGAGATCGCCCACGCGGCTGCGGAATGCCGTGGCCGCCGGCAACTCAGCGCATGCACAGGCCCTTTCTCTTCCATTCCTCCTCCACTTTCCTCCTCGCGCGCTCTTTTTTCATCTCGCGCTGCGCTCCGCGTTCGCTTTCACCTTTCGCTGTGCTCGATCGGTCGGTTACGATCGAGGTACCCACGCGCTGCCTCTCCCGATTAGCGAGGCGGTCGCACCTCACTTCGCTCCGTTTGTAATGTGCCGCACGAGACGAATTGTACGCGTGAGCTCCGCTACTCACAGCATTATCTTCCTAATATGAACCCTGTACCTATATAACCATAATCCAAAACATTCACACACAAAATGAAAACACGTGTAGAGCTGCGCTAAAATTTCGCATTAGGGATTATCGTAACAGTCGGTGCATTTTTTGAAGAGTGCTTTATGAGTTTAAACCGACATGACACATATATAGTGCTCTTCTCGAAGTGAATCAAACCGCAAAGAATATATATGTTCACACTTTTTTGTTTTGTTTTTTGGCCAAGGACAGGCGGGTGCTCGCTTACCATGAGCAGGTGTAGGTTGACGGTGAGCCCGTTCATGAAAACGATCTCATCGCAATCGGCCCCTGCACGACAAGAAGTTTTGGTTTCCGTGATAATGATATGTAATATACACACATTTCGTAATGTGGCATTTAATTGCTAGGCCAGCTGTTTGATCCGAATTCTTATTCACTGAACTATAGTATCGCGGCGGTGCACGTGTAAGACGATTATATGAAGCCACAGTTGGGGAAGTTAGCCTTTAATACAGCGGCTTGTCCGGCCCATAAGGTTTAAACATAATAATCGGATAAAATAAAAATAAAATTCTCAAATGATGTGAAGTGATGGGAGAGAATGCAGTGATAAATTAGACAGGAAGAAGTCGTGAGCGCCCGTACAGTCCTATTGTACGTGTACCATGCAGAAGATCTCGCGAGTTTCTTTTTTCGATTTTGCTAATTTGGCCCAGATATAGTCTGGTTAATAGAAATTCTAAAGTATCGATAGACGGAACCGCATGTAGTGGACCTCACCCACGATGTCAGCCATGTGCTGCTTCGGGTAGAAGTCGGCCGTTGTAGCCGGTAGGTAGCCTTGCCGGAAGCACTGCACGGCCCTGCGGCACATGTACAGTCGTTGTCGAAAGTCTCAAAGCCACGCGGCTAGTTAAAAGCGCAGTGGAAGCCCGAGGGCGACACATTTGAGCTAGGCTGATGAAGAGTATACTTCAGTGGACATTAAAATATGCTGCTGCTTGTAAGTGTACACATGCCATATTGTCCCCTCTCACCTCTTTCCCCAGTCGTCCAGAACATTCTGAAGCTCGCCGTCCACAGCTTTCGGCTTAGGGCCGAACAGGTGGCCGCTCATGTAGATGCATTCCTGCTGCGGTGACTGGAGGAATTCGGGATCCACTGAGGCGGGAACAAACAGTTACTGCAGTAGGGTATAAATCACGACAAAACACAATACAATGGGGCACCCCGGTAGGCATTGACCCGGTAAGACGTGGATGGCTCATTTTATATAAAGTAGCCATCTGCCGCGCGGATGCCACCTTATGTCGGTACAAGATGGCTACATAAGAGCAAATAATCGGCACAGTTTATTTCCTCCTTCTTCTCATTATTATTATTATTGAGTGTGTGTGTGTGTGTGTGTGTGTGTGTGTGTGTGTGTGTGTGTGTGTGTGTGTGTGTGTGTGTGTGTGTGTGTGTGTGTGTGTGCGTGTGTTTGTGCGTGCGTGTGTGTTTGTGCGTGCGTGTGTGTGTGTGTGTGAGTGTGTGCGCGCGCGCTTGTTCATACCCCTTGTGTATCAGCCGTATCAAATTGCGTCTCAAATTGTCTCAATATATAGTGGATGGCGCAATTTTAAGTTTTGTTCACAGTTTCGAAACTGGAAACACGCAACGCTACGGAAGCGCTGTCACACCCTCGATACTTACCGCGAAGACTTCCAGGTCGTCATCCGCCGCTCTCTGTGGCTCTGACTTCGCGACCTTGGAGATGCAAGCTCACTGCAGCGCACTTCAGGGAGGTATGAAACAAGGATCCTCCCCTCCCCCCTCTCTTTTTATTTCGATTCTGCTGTTTTCTTACCATCCACCGCTCATAACAGGCAGATGGCCTCTTGGACCATTGACGAAGCGCCATAAAGAAATAACTGCATTGGAATCTAAAACAAAGCAAGCATTGTTTGAGCAGTGGCGTCATAGATTAATGCAAATTTTAACGCGATTGCGTTAAAAACCCCGTATGGCAGAAAATCCGGTGTTGGCGTCGGCTTCAGCGTTAAGCATCGGAGTTTGGCGGAAATAATCATGCGGATGCCGAACCACATCATCCCGAACCACCCCGACCACACAGGCCTTCCGCGTGGCGCAAGGCGTTAGTCAACAAAAATTTATTTCTTAAAGTAAAATCCGTAAAGTACGACTTAACCACAACCTACAGGCGTGATAGCGTCGGAGTGTAATTTGAATATACGAGAAAGAAACCTGATAAGCAGCCAGGGATATTTCAATGCTATCACCTTCCACTCTTAATGGCGAAGCTTAAGCGTCCTCCAATTGTGATGGTGTTTCGCTGTACTTTGGTTCGAGGCAACATTGAGGGGAATGTTGAAAACCCAGCCTTTCTAAATATTAGACACGCGCGCGCTTCGGGGCAACAACAAACAATTAATAAAATGATAAAAGAGGTCCTAGGGCCTTCACATTTTCATATAAGACGGCTTAAATTGCTCCTGTAAATATGGCTTTCCAGCAATGCATTTATATTTAAATGTGAAGCCGACTTAAAGGGAATCAGTGTAAGCTTGGTCTTAGTAAAATGGCTTTCCCACGTTGTGTGTTGCAGTGAAGCCTACTAAAAAAACGTGATGCGAACGGAGCCCTATAACGATATCGCGTTCCACTCTTAACGGCGAAGCTTAAGCGTCCTCCAATGTTTCATTGGCAAGCATGGAGAGAGGAAAGCCACGAACGCCGAAAGTGCTGCTTCTCGATCGCTTGTCTGAGTCTCTTTTGAATTTATGAGTAATGTTGGTCCACTTGTGAAAAGAAATGATTGTCATGCACCTGAGAGTATAGGGCGAAGCTACTAAGGAAACCCACGCGGCTTTCTCAGAAAGACAGCTTCGCAGTTGAAAAAAACTTCGTCCTGTCCTATAGTCCGGGTAATGAATCCGTGAGCAACGTCTCTCAGTGTAGCACTTGCCTTAATGTATCAATGCATCAGTGCATTTGTGCTTCAATGCACAAAACGACGTTTTGTTAAGAAAGTAACTGGAACGCCAATACATTTCTCCGCAAAGTTCGGGAATTATTATTTCGAAACTGGCATCATCCTGAGAATTCGCTCCAACTGGATCCGCCTTGCGAACTCCACGGCAATAATTTGTTGCAATGTGGACCATAAGGTAATTAGTTAAAAACTTAAATAGTGAATGTCTGTTAATTAGTCGATTATGCATTTCATTTGTTTGTGCAAGTCATGTCCGCCTCTTCGAGTAGACCAGCTCATGAACTAGAATTGTGCTATCTGCCACAGCCAACCTTTAAAAATTTTTGAAAGTGTTCGCTGAAACACCCTGTATATTTCTGCTGTATAATGGTTAGTAAACGAAAAATAGGGGAACATGTTAACAGTGCGAAATACGCGTAATCGCGAGAGAAGAACTATAATCATAACGAGTTCTTTGCGTACCGCACAGATAGCTATGGTCTAGCACTCTCTCTCTTTCCTTCTCTATGGAACACACGTATATCAACGCTTGCTAACGTGTACAGCCTAGCTCTGTTCATGGTCATGTACATTAGGAGGAGCGCATGCGCTTCTACTTTATAGCACACCGGTACTCAATGAAATCCCCAAGGTGGACAGACTTCGTATCCTCGGCTTACACTTCACAAGAAGACGGGGGCGGTGGGTACGCCATAGAGGAGCTACAACACACGACCACGCAGATATTGCGCATGATGCAACGAGTTACCAGCAGGAAGAGGGGATTCAAGGAACAGGACTTGATCCGAATAATGCAGGCTCTGATTGTGAGCCGCATTACGTGCACGGCACCAAATATAAATTTCGGCAATGCGGAAGTGTAGGCTCTCGACCGGCTGATACGCAAGGTGTATGAACAAGCGCTCCCACCCGGAACGACCATTTTTCACCACGAGGAGACAGGGGTGTACAACAAGGCATCAGGAAATCGCAAGCGCAGACGCCCAAACAGACGCAGGGACACTGCGTCTTGAAACGTCTTGGATATTTCGTACGGGAGACCACCACACCGACAAAAAGCCCCACTTGAATATATAGGAAATTATGCACGTCTCACCGATTCCCAGGAACCGATCTTGTCGCCGATTCCCAGGGGACAAGTCCGAGCGCAGGTGATCGCGAGGAAGTATGAGAACCACCCCAATGTCTTGTACGTAGAAGCGGCCAGCACCGCAAGAACCACCGCTTTCGTCACCAGCGTAGTCGACAATCACGAGTCCGAAATAATTGCGTCGTCGGTTTCCGGAGCGAGCGCTACGGAAGCAGATGAACTAGCGATAGCGTTATATCAATCACGACGAGACTGCAATTGGAGTGCGTCATAGTTCTGGAGGACTCTCAGACGGCATGCAGAAATTTTTCCAGGGCCAAAGTTTTCAGGGCTGCACATCGCATTCTGAGTGGAGCGCACCAGCTCCTACCATACATACAAATGGTGTGGACTCCGCGGTATACTTATGCCTGCTGATGGCCGCGTGTATACGAGGCAATCAGCATGCAGGCACACGCGTATACGCCTGAGCGCATATGCACACCGGGAGCCGCGAGAGGGACGCGCCGAGCAGTTACACTCCAAGCCGATACCATTAACTTACACGCACATCCTACAACCCTATCGCCTTTCACGAATAACATTACCACCACATCATAATGCTCTCACGCGAGAGATGGTCATATATGGCGGAAACTCCAAACAAATATGCACATATCCACATTTGACTCTCTATACCACGCCATACACCCCGCGATGTATTCTTATAAACACCCGCACGGCGGTCAATGCGCAACGCTTCACCACATGGTATGGGCTTGCGCAAGCACACCAGAGCTCGCACCCATAACACGCCCCACCACACCGCAATGGGAGGTAGCGCTGTCCAGCTCCGACTCGACGGACCAGGGCAACACCACCTAGATTACTGACTCTCTTCTAGGTGGTGTTGACCCTGGGGCGGTATTCTGTAAGAGTCTACCTAGTGGACTGTCCATTTCCGCTGTCGCTGATTGGCAGCTGCTTGACGTGCAGGAAGGAGACTGGCTGGCACTTTCCTGCACATCAAATAGCAGCCAATCAGCGACAGCCGAAATGGACAGTCCACTAGGTAGACTCTTACAGAATACCGCCCCAGCTCAACCTGGTCAGCCTACGCTCGCGTGCTCTTTTATTGCGATAGTAATTAATATGGACACTCGAGGCAAACTTTTGCCGTCGGCGTCGACGTCGACGTGATGTTCCGTATAAAGTCCAAGCGCTATAACACTGTCGACGCACGCCGTATGCTGTATGTGCGAGTGAAAGCGCGCGAGGGGAGCCGACGATCGCGGCTCAATCTGGCGCGCAAGAGAGGCAAGCTGACACAAAACGCGCCGTCTCCGCCGCGCGAAAGGCCGTGGGGGGAGAAGAGGGAGGGAGGAGGGGGAGGGGGCATTGTTCTCCGACAGCAACTGCGTATTTCGCGGCCGCGCGCATGGTGAACCGACGACCGCGGCTCAATTTCGCGCGTGCAGGGAGGGAAGCGGGGAGGCAGCGCGGGCGGCGTTCTACTCCGGCCCCAACTGCGTACTTTGCATGGCCGCGCGCGGTAGCGCGCGCGCCTTATCTTGAAATAGAACTGCGGCGGCTCATACCTTTGTGCGTGCGGTGTTCTCGTCGCTCATGCAGTTTGCGTTGAAGCGATAGACAGCAGAAATCTCACTTCGCTCGCTGCTGCATGCTGCCGCGCTTCCGCACGCCAGTGTTTTGACAGCGAGGGTCCGCGGTCATCGAGTGTGATGTGTTCAGTTTGCCTGTGCGTGTTGACACCATACTTGTTAATTTGGTTAGTAAGCGACTATTTCCAAGTTTATACGGCCGATAAAATTACTATCCCTACTTCGTATAGCTATCTACTAATTTGTTATCGCAATCGATGCTTCGCCTTTCGGGCGAAACTGCAGCTTTTTGTATAAAATTTATTCTCTCTTTCTCTCAGACGCAGATCACATGTGCTTCAAGATGAGCGATAAACTTGCTGACGCGAAATCGCAGCATGTCTTACTAACGCTATATTTCCACCGCCAGCTATGCGCTATGCATGACTACGGCGCTGCCGTTGGCAAGCAAGATTTCAGCACTTGTTGACCATATACAAGTGCGTGGTTACGTTATATGCGCAGTGAAATGCTGCGTTAGTTTTAGGAGCGAAGCTCCTTATAGCGGCACCCGTTCCGTCCCCGTCGTAGTATATTAGTAGTGTGTAACCAGTCTGAGAAAAATGAGAAAAAAATTCCGAAGTTGTGTCCGTAGCGCGGAGTCGAACCAGGGACCCCTCGCTTCCGAGCGCGCGGCGTTAGCCCACTACGCCACGAAGCGCACATAGACACACGCACCACGATGGCAATAAATACCCAACATTAACGAAAGGCCGCGTTTCTAGCGCGTTTCTAATGCGTTTGTGCTAGCGCGTTACGGCCCGTGTAAGAAGCTGGTGTAAGACGCTGTGGCCTCTCCGCCTTACCTTCAACGCGTTTCGAACGCGCTGCCCAAGGCGGTGGCAAGTCAAGTTCAAGTCGAGGAGCGTTTATGAATACGGGGGGTATACTTTCTCAGCAATCATGTGATGGCGTCGGCAAACGCGGTGCACGTTCCGGCATGTGTAAATGGCTGCGTAAGACGCTGTGGCCGCTCCCCCTTACTAGAGAGTACTGCACGTTTCTAACGCGTTTGTGCTAGCGTCCCCTTAGGCGGGAGATCCGATGATTCCCTCCGGAGCTTCGCCCACTCATCATCATTCACCCCGTGGATATGCTGTGATTTTTTAACACGAAAGTGTTTTATGCCGGGGTCCACCAAGACTTCACTGACGTATTTCCGTCACGGAAATACGTCAGCTTACAATGTACACGAACATAATACAAAGAAAGAAACCAGAAGAAAAAGTTCCACAAACATGCAAAATTTGGAAATCGAACCCACGACCTCTCGGTCCGCGACGATAGATGGCCGAGCGTTTAACCCATTGCGCCACGAACGCATTTGCAGTGAGCTACACAGACGCGCCTTATATATCTAACACTCCTCCGTGTACCCGCGCTCTTGCTCGGGGCGGTGCCGCCGCCTACGAGCAGAAAAGAGAAGTACTGCATTATGACACTAACGCGCACCGACAGTGAACGCTTCGGTGGTCTCAGCACTACGGCGCCTCGATGCCAGCATTCGAAGGGACGCTGGCATCAAGAAGCACTACCAACGCCACCTAGGTGGCGTTCACCGTACTCAGCACAGCGGAGCGTGGCCTCCGCAATTAGCTCTGAAAATGTTTCTGAAGTTGATCGCGGAGGCTGCAATTACGACGCGCTGTACGCGCTGATTTGACTCGGTGACGATTCAGTTACGTGCTTTGTCTTGCGCGTTGTATTAGTGTGTCAGTTACGTGCTTCGTCTTTCGCGTTGTGCTAGCGTGTGCAGCGTAGTGCAGCTTCCATATGCACGACGGTTGCTCATGGTCATCGACGTTGGTAGTCGTGATGGAGGAGACGTGCCACCAGGCGTCAGCGTGGGTGCATCAACGCCTAAGGGCGCTTTAGCCACAAAACACCAATAGACATTATATATCAATGTGCAATAAACATTACACTACTTCTGTGAAGACACGTTTCACTTTCGTGTTCTATACCGATTCCTATATAAGAGGGATCAACCACATTTTTTGTACCTCCGGTCAAGTCGGCCACCTTGGGGATGACGAAGCGTTCGCGAAATTCCTTCAGCGGATCCTCACAGTCGAGCCGCCGGGCGAAGTCGATGGTGTCGTGCCTTAAACCCCACCTGTCGGCCAGCGAGAACAGTTGTTGCCTTGGCGTCGTCCCCACGTTGGCGGCAACTTGCACGTGGTCTCGGTAGCTGTGCATGTTAAAAAGTTCACGCGGGGTTATCAACATATCCGAATTAGAAAGCACCCGTGCATCTAAACTGGGCTTCCCGCGCCCGCTCTGTTTTGACGTGCACAAGGCGCGAAGCCTGTTCCAATGAAAGAGCATTACTTGGCTCATCGCGCGACCCCGCCATGGTCAGAAAGCTATGGCTAGACAAAGGGCACACATATTACGTCATCTTTATCTAACTAAAAAATAGTTACGGGATGGTTACGATACTCACCGTTGCAACAGACGACAGTTATGAATATATTCGAGCCTGTGCACGTGGTTGGGCTGTGACTGGCAGGCGATTCCCCAGATAGTAGAGCGAGCGGCTGTGGAACGAGCACGGCGAGCTGCAGCCGCTCGGTCTGTGTATCGCGTTGCCAGGGTCCCGCAGACGCCGTCGCCGGAGTCCATGGACGACGACGACGACGAATAAGATGCAACGCGCTTCAGGTACCCCCCGTCGGACGACGGCTACGGCATCCACCCCCCCCCCCCCCCTAGAATATGAGGTGGAGTTCGCCTCCGAACCCGATGAGGAAATGTAGTGTCAACATCATGGTGCCGCTCGGAAAAGTACTGTCATCGCTCGGCAAAGTGGTGTCATCGTGCTGAAACGTGGTGTCATCGAGAAAGAACACTCAACGCAATGTGCATGAAACACTACTTTAATGAGAACTCCGCAAACAAAACTCAGCTGAGAGATCGCAATATGGCCAGTTTTTCGTCTTGCGCTGCGACCTCGTAAGCAGCAACATTACACTCGGAAACATAACGCAGCAGCACTTAACTCGGCAAAGTTTCGCCGCAACACTAAACTCGGCGACATAACTCAGCGACAGGTAATGCGCTCGCATTTACACATCATAAGAATCGCTTAGGTGCCCCCATAGTTTTA
The DNA here is from genome assembly GCF_013339745.2 of Dermacentor silvarum. Classification (NCBI taxonomy): domain Eukaryota; kingdom Metazoa; phylum Arthropoda; class Arachnida; order Ixodida; family Ixodidae; genus Dermacentor; species Dermacentor silvarum. The sequence goes on from NC_051161.1 coordinate 23,452,176, forward strand.
ATGCGAAAGCACTGTATGCACCATTTCTCGAAAATCTGGCAAAATCGTTGACGGCGCAAAGAGTAAAAACAAATAGAGAAATGCTCAGATTGACGTCAAATTTCTCAGTGTCTTATATACACAACCCGGCATCGCGTCTTCCTTATATGTAAAAGCTCATGCAACACTTTTGATGGTGTGCGGGTCACCGTCGTCTTCTATCGCGCGCTATATATATATATATATATATATATATATATATATATATATATATATATATATATATAACGATCCTTCAATGCGAAATGGCACCGCTCCGCTCCGCGTATCCATTTCTTGGCCATCCATTTCGCGAATACCCCATAGTGGTTAGGTGCCACATACGTGACAGGAAACAACAGCAACACTCTCGACGCCGAATCAAGAGTGTATAAAATGAGGTGTACCACCGCCATCATGTCTCAAAAGGACCGCCGTGCAAGTTTACAACGTGCACGACGACATGCGGATGAATGCCTAAGCGAAAACATTTCACCAAAGTGACTACAGTGATTGCGCATTCCCACACGTAAGCAGTCTTAAGTGTCTCTGCCGAACTTTTCTTTTGTCTGGCGAGGGAGATAAGACAGACGGAAAGGTCAGTGACAAACGTATACACACTGATAACTAGCCTGAAATGGACGAGCAACAACCACGGTAGGAATACGAGAAAGAAAAGGGCGTCAAGGGCGTCGTCTTCCTTCCGTGGTTGTTGCGCGTCTATTTCACGCCAGTTATCATCTACCCACTAGCCGCAGCAGCACGTTTTACTGAGGCATACACACTGCACCACATTGCGCTATTAAAACAGGACTACCCTGGAGATAACATCCATGAAGTTCGGAGACAGAGATCACTGTAACGGCCTATGGTGTTTCAAGATTCCACCGTTCCAGCGATGATGGCGTTGGGGTGAAACCAGAGGGCTTTATTTGCTGGCAGTGTTTCCAATATTCTTGCTATCTATTTCTTAAGTTCTTATGGGAGGGCGTTCTCAAGAAAGGGACACAAAAGAGAAACACAAAATTCAGTTTAGACTGATTAAGCATTCTTTCAAAATTATATTTTCGGAGATTTTGCAGTAATGGATTGATTAAATAGATGAAAAAGTGAAGGTCAAAGTATAATTATTTGCAACATCCGAGCGCCTGAACGTCAGCAAGATGTCACGAATTTCAAAGCATTTTTTTTTCGTATTTGCACCTTGCTGGCACAGTTATTATAATTTCATAAATTCAGTCTTTGGCTCCTTTATAAGACATTGTAATCCGCCTTAACCAGTAAAATCATTAACTAGGCCCGAGCAGACGCCGCCGAAATCCATGACGTCAAGGCGAGCTAGTGCGGGAACTTCAAGGTGGCGGCGCCACCTGGCTTTTGCGTCATTCCTGGCTTACCAAGCTTTCTATCGCGGCAAGAGCTACATTTTGGTGTTGAAAAAGGCGAATTTGCCAACACAGTTCTAATTATCTTCTTTCTTTAGTGTCTCTTGAAAAGAGTACTGACCCGACGCTTTCAACTGCATGCACGCATGCACAGCTAAACGAAACGCGCGCGACACTAATGTCATCATATCTAGCCTGATTGCTAAACGATGTCAAAAATTTTTACTCTCTGTCATGATGTCGCGATAATAGGCCTGGTTCGGCATTTCGAGGCCGACTTTAGAATCATATTAAAGGGAGAAAGAAAATTGCTGTGGTTTAGCTCTGGTTAACCCGCGTGGTTGATAGCGAAAGCTTCACTGCCCTGGCTATAGGCCCATTGTCGAGCTGTGGCCGAGGTGTGGTTTCGCAATGATATACAGACATGTTTGCAGTGAATACAGTGTTTATTCATCATTTTTTTATGCCTATGAAGACCATGCGGTGATCAGTGAGACTTGGTTGCAAATCGCAGCCGGGCCCACCTCTACTCGGGCAACGGCGGCAATGTCTCCTTTCAGGGCTCCGTAAATGCCTAAATATAGTCCGACGTAGCGTGAACGCGCGCACACGTTGTCACGTTGGCGAGACCAACAGCGGCTATAGTTCGACCGATGGTTCGACGTACTGGCGCCGCCAACGTAACCGGACGCGCGGCCAATTCGCTCCGACGCGCTCGGCATCTGATGACGTTCGCCCACGTGCAGATAACGTCGGACTATAAACGCGCCTTAATGCTCTCTTGTGGTTTGACCTCTAGCTCTCAAGGTGAAAAGTGTTTAGTCGCCGACGGCTGCCCGAGGTAGCGTAATGAAGCTTTCGCTTCAAAAATCACCAGCCCTTCCTCTGTCGAGAAAATGGGGCTAAGCGAAGCTTGTTGTGTGTGTATCTGACCTTCGTGGTGATTTTCTTTCTTTCTCTCTCTTTCTTTCTCTCTTTTTTCTCTCTCTATCTATCTTTCATCATTCCTCTCTCTCTTTCACGCTCTACTCTCTCTCTCTCTCTCTCTCTCTCTCATTTTTGTCCCTGGTATGTACCATTGAGCTTGGATCCTTTCTGCACTCTCACCAGGACCGGCCCACTTTTCAGCTTGACACCACCACCACCGCCGACACTTGTGAGCCTATAAAGCTTCGCTTAAAAATCCGAGGACACCTCTGCACTTATGAGTTGTGAATGCGAAAGCATTGATGTTCATTTGAATGACGCTGAGTGTTCTTTTGAAGTTTTGCGCTGCGGGTAATGTATCATAGCGGTACGTGCTAGCCGAGCTAACAAGCTGCAGCAGCCTGCGGTGCCAACGCTGCATGCCACCGACGCGGCGATGCCCATCGGGCGACGCGTCGGGACGATCCCCTAGCTGCCCTCACGCAACATTCCATTTTGCCCGCTCTGCCAACTTTGACGTCACCGCTTTCATCACGCCGAGCTTGGCAGTCGAAATTTCGGTCCAAGTAGCATGACGTCATAAAGCAGAGTGCATAGGCCTGCTATCTATAGACCGTTTTTTCATGGGCGCCGCCATTGCGTAGGCAGTGGCGCCATCTATGGGCAGTTGGCATGCTGGCTTGGGCGAACGCCCGTGTTGTATGCTGTGGTATACGCTTGGCGGCAGTTTCTGGTGGATTTTTTCGCACTCGCGCGGTCTATTTAGCATGAAATGGCGTCTTCTACGTGGGGAACGGTCCTGTGAGGCGTAGTGAAGGAATTTTAAGTCTGAAGTAATTAAGCGTCTGGAGTAACTGCTGGTGTTAGGGCGGACGGAGCACCCAGCGCGAGGTGCGCGCGTTTGTTTGAGCTTACAATCAGCCTCGGATGTCAGTTAGGTAATTCTGAAAATTCGTTTCACGAATGTTGCCTTACTGCAGCATTCTCAGAACTGTAATTCTAAGCTCTGGTTTAGCTGCAACGAGTATAGTTACGAAACATTTGACGATCCTAACAGCGTGAGTACCGTTCTGCTGGAGAATAAGTCGTGCTGTTTTCTTTGGCAAGCGCTCAAGATGTTATGTGTAGATACACTGGGCAACTCCCTTCTTTGCTGGGCAAGGTTTCCGCCAACAAATAAAATAGTTTGGTTAATAATAACCGCATACCGTACAGTGTGAATCACACTTCGAGTGGTCAAACGACCAGCTGCAGACTGTGCGAGCGCCCGAGTCAGTACTAAATGCTGTGTTATAGATCTGTTTGTTCTATATGGCGTATGTTCCAAGTGGCCCAAGCATGCGGCACGTCCATGCTGAGTCTTATTGCGTCGTTATTCCGTGTTCTGTTTCATTTTGCCGCAAGATGAGAACATATGAACTCTTTTTTTTTTTTTTCATCCTTCTAAGTTCAGTCATTTACGACGCATTCACTCACGTTACGGAAATTGTGCACTTACAAATAGCTGTTGGATTCTCTTTATGCGATCCCCTTTGTATATTGTGCCTTACAGGGCAAAAAAGGCAATGCCGATCTAAGCACGAAGCAATTGTGTGTATCATGTTGGTTTGTCAACCGCAGTGGTCGTTGTATTGAGCGAAACCTTCGGCCTCTTGCAGGAGGCTAACGTAGACATAGTGATTTGAAGTCTACTAGACTTAAAATGCGTGATAACGATGCCGGTGGCTGATGGAAATGTTCCACAACCACTCTTCGTCGAGTGAAAACCGACACATCCAACATAGTTCACAACACATACACACACCGCGGCTGATGATGCGCGTCGCATTTTTGCACATCCAAGAGAAATGTCCAGATATGTAGCTACTGCTGCACCTAAAGGCTACACAATGGTTGTCCGACGACCTCGTAAGAACTGACATCCCGTAAATTGCACTCAGAACTAGCTAAAACACCTCGGAATCGTTCCGCAGCGCGCGACCGGCAACACATTCAAGCCGCGCCGCGCCGGCTCGCACAAGCCAGAGAGGAGGAAAGGCTCGTCGCGCGCCCTTTCCTCCTCGCCCTGTGAAAAGGTCTATAGGAGGCGTATCTAGGAGCGCTCGGGCGGAAAGCGAGGGTGACGTGGCGTCGCGCCGATGCCCTCTCCCCTCAACCAACACCTGGCGAGCTAGCGACGCGCAGCTCATGACGTGGCGTCGCAGCCAATGGCAATGCGAGTTTAGGTGCCGTTTCACTGTTACAGACGACAGACGCCGGCTTTTTCGCTCAATGGGCCATTTGACGCTTGCACATAAAAAAAAAATCACCGCCCAAGCACTCCGCACTGATGGTTAACAAGCGATGCTGAAACGTGCGACCTCGGTGTTTATCACTGGGTTAATCCCAATGGTTTATTAAAGTATTTCTCAATTATTAGTTACGCCTTTGTGTTTTTTAATGAGGTTACATACACGTTCGGCTGCGACTGAGAGAACGGCGTCTTTGATGGTATGCCCGCAGTCCGCCGTTGTCGCTAGCGTTCGATGTCTCGAGTTTGCTCGGCGGCCTGGTTAGCAGCATTCGCCCGCCATTGCCGCTTGCGATTCTTAGAAATTAAATTGCTTCTAAATTAAACCTGTCCGTTACGTATGACAATGAATGGCTCATACCCCCTTAAGCAATGGCTCATACCCCCGTAAACGCGGCCTCCCCATTACGATGACATAAGAGAAGTGAAATTCTACGCTGGAATGATGAGCGGCAACGGAACCAGCTGTGGAAGAAGACGACGACGCTCGAGCCATTGCTGATGATGATAGTTTCTGCGTACAGGCGTCAGACGGACGAATCGGCTAGCCATATATACAGCTTCGCTGTAAAAATTATTCGCAAATGTGTCCAAATCTGAGCAACCGGTGCGTCAAAGACAGCGAAGGTATATAGGCGACTTCTCGCACTCTTCGGAAGTACAAAGCGTCGATCTGCTGGCCGTTCTTACGATTCATCACCAACGACCAGTCTCCGCCGACGGCTTTGCTGGGCAACACCATCAGTTTTCTCCGCCCACAGCCGTACAAACTCCCAGCTGGCCTCCAAATTGGAGACTGTGAAATGCGACGTGAGAAGCAACAAATACGCATGCTGGCAAAAAAAAAAAAAAAAAACAGAAAAAAAAAGAAATCGCGCATATAAGTTCTTTTTGATTCGAATGAAATGTACGCAAGATACCTTTTATTTTATAATCATTGATCGGGGCTCGTTTGGGGCTCCGACAGACGTTGCGTGAAATTGACCACGCCGCCGCCCGCCGGCCTTTACCGCCGCGCAAAAACCGCTGCGGGAAACTTATAACTATTTCCTATTCTTCATATTTGCCAAGTATCGTTCCTTTACATGCGAAAAACTTGTGTTTGAATTTATACAGGCTAGGGTTACTGTGTACACCAAAAGGCGTCGCGACGCAGTGCATGTTCCACCATGTCTCAAAATGAATGCGGACGAGCTTCCGCTCCGCCCCCGCCGGACTGCGGCCGCCGAAGCCGGGAATGGCACCCGCTCCCTCGAGTTTGGTGTACAGAGCGTCATATATGAAACTGAGTCAGCGCTGCGCTTCCAGAGCAGGTCAGAGTTATTTAGGTTGCGTCCTCCGAGCTCATGAACACACATGAAAGCACAGGTGATAGCACTAACACATACAGGAAGAAAAAAATATTGTTCTATCCATGAATGTGTGCCGGCCCATCCTTGGGCTATGCTCAACCGTTGTCCAACTCAGCGTCCGCTAAGCTGGACGACGGTTGAGCATAGCCCAAGGATGGGCCGGCACACATTCATGGATAGAACAATATCTTAGCGTCCGCTAACATTTGTTTTCCTTTTCTGTGGCGAGTTTTCTTTTTATCTGACACATTGTTCGCACACTTTGCCAATCTTATCGTCTGTCCAGCTATTTTATGGACGACCTCCATTTTTCTTTTAATGCCTCGAGACGCTGCAAAAGGCGACCCACACAGGTTAGTGCTCCCGTTTATTGAAGTATGCTAGTTCTTCTTGCGTCGTTATATGGGTTGCTTTTCGTTTTTTTTTCTAGTAAACGTGCCGCGCATGCTTTCGGTAAAGAAAACTGCAAGACTGCAGCATCCTTTTAGCACTGTGACTCTACACTTTGAGCCATAATAGGGACACAGCGTAACTATGTGTACAGCCGTGTATAAGGAAGAAACAGCACAGAAAAATTGAAACTCCGAAAGAAAAATACGGAGACTTAGCGCTTCAAGTACAGGATGCATATTAGTAGAACTTATTAATGCTTGAACGTGCAGTTCAACGTTTTCGGTAGCATGAGCAGAAAATGAGCAGCACATTGCTATGACATCTATGTGAACAAATTTCGTTTTCGTGTGTGAAATTTCGCATGTGAATAAGTTAGTTTACATGACATTCCAGCGAACTTGTGCTGACAGGCTTAAATTTTTTTTATCTGCAAATGACCTGTTGTATTAATTTCTTATTCATTTCTTCAAGATAATAGACTGAATAAAGAGCAGTCCTTCTTCCACCAGGCGCAAGGCACCGGGGGTGGGTGGTCCAGGTGCGCCGAGGATTCGTAGCTTTGTGTGCGCTGTGTTCTCGCCGCTTAGTTCGCGTTGAATCGAGAGGCAGCACCAAGGTCAATTCGCTCGCTGGTGCTGCAACACTTCCTCACGCCAGCGTTTTGACAGTGAGTGCCCGCGCTCATCAAGTGAGACGTTTTATGTTTATCTGTGCGCGCGCGGCATGCCATGCTTGTTAATTTAGTTAGTAAGCGAATGTTTACGAGTTTATACAGCCGATAAAACTACTATGCTTACTTCGTATAGCTGTCTACTAATTTGCAATCGCAATCGATGCTTCGCCTTTCGGCGGAAACTGCTAAAATTTTTCAGCATTTTCTTTTGTGTTATTTATGACAAAGATGTAGTACGTTGCATAGCTACCAAAACACCAATAGTTGAGTGTACAAGCACACCTTGGCACGAATGTTGCACCGAACAGTAATTTTAAGTAAGGTGGAAAGCTGGGCGAGTTGGAATTGATGCACGTTCTTTGAATCAGCGCGGAAAACGACGGAAACACAAAATATTATGCAGAAACTCCACTAGAGTTGTCTAAGTATGTGTAAGCATACCTCCAAATTTCAGATGGCCCACCCCCAAATTTCAAGCTCGCCCACCCGTAAATTTCAACTTGGCCCACCCCCATATTTAGGTTGTCCCACCCGTAAACTTGACGCTGACCCACCCCCGAATTTCGGTTGGCGCACCCCCGAATTTCAAGTTGACCTACCCCCAACTTTAAGTCGGCCCACGCCCAAATTAACTTGGCCCACCCCCAAGTTTCAAGGTGGCCCATCCCCAAATCTCCACAGTGTTTTTCAGCATAATATTGCATGCCTGCCTGGCAAGAGGGCAAGACCCAGTGACCTCCACTACGCGACCCACACGACCGTGATTTGCATGATCTTCGGGACCGGCTCACCTCACTATTGCACTATTTCCAGGATCGACCCCCTTTACTCGGTGAAAAATCCACCGAGCAGTCGCGCCAAACCCCGATGAGGAAGACACAGCAAGCTTCGCGTTAATGAAGGAATTACACGCTTGAAGGCGCATATATTTGTTTCAATGAAAAAAGAAAGATTCACTTCAAAAAAGAAAATGTGAATAACATATGTTATAACATTTGCCTACAAGTAGCACATGTCCGAAGGTCTCCCATGTGTAGTACATGTGGCTTGAACGACAATGGTATTTAACGTTGAAATATTGGGCAAGTACGCTTGCAACTCGTCGACGGAAACAGACGTCTAACTATCAAGTGCTTTATAATATACCACGCGCGTTCTTTATAGTTCGAACTTGCGTTTTTTTAAGTCTTACGCAGAATATACGTATATAGCGCAATTCGGCCTTTTCAGGTGGATTACCTGAAAATGCGGGCGTTACTTGACAGCAGTTTTCCTAAACATTTCCTCCAGTAGTTCCAGGCGAGCTTAACCGAAAGCGCCAATGCATTCTTAAGCAGATTTTCAGGACGAATACCTCGAAAGCGCTATAGCTGACCTAGTCTTAGGATTATTAGCTGTTGCATGTTTCCCGGCTTCAATTTTGCTTGCGACACGTATACTATAAAGATAATAATTAAAAGAAACTGTTTTTTATATCATTAATTACACAGTGGCTGCTTTTTGTCGTGACAGTAATATCTACTCCTTGAAGTATAACCCTCAGGACGCACTGCAGTATACCTTTCACAAGCGATTTTTAAAATTCTGTCCAACCTAAAAAAAATAAAATAATGGGGGTGAGGAGGAAGTATGTATAATAAATATCGACATTTTCTGGAAATATTCAGTAAACGGCCTCTGAAAGTTATAAACAGATGGCTTGTATAGAACAAATATACAAATTCCGTTTTTGTCAGGCGGCATATAGTTTATTACGTACCCCCTTTGCTTTTCAATTAAACGCAGCAGATTTTTATCGGATGCCAAAGAAGACTGCGCGCTTTTACGCGCACGCAGGAAGTCTGTAAACTTCGCTTTCTCCAATATGCAACGAGCGCAGTCACGATACATCGCGCGCAACCCGCTTCTGCGTACATAGGAGGCATCGCATTACATTATACCGTGCTCACCCGTTTTCTCGGCACGATAAGTCACACGAGTCTTCTCGGCTTTCCTGGGAAACGCAGTGCACGCCGTCGCCCTGCATCGGAGTTGCAGCCGCCGTGAGACGTTGCATCGCGCGACCGTTCAGTCCTGTCGCAGAGTTCAGCCTCTCTGGAGATACCCGCGGCTTCACGAAATTTACGTTGGCGGCTGCGACTGTGCGTGAGCTCCCGTATCTATCTCTCTCTCTCCTCCTCCTCCTCCGTGTATATTTGTTGGACGGAGAGCTGCACAGCGTACACACTTGCCATCGAAGGGAGGCAGTCCTAAACGGCTGGCTGGAACGTCTCTCGATCCTTAAGCATGTCCCCTCTTGTCATTTTAATGGTCATGTTGACTATACAGACGGGTATGGAGCCCTAAGGTTGGAAGCGAAGAGAGAGAAATAATTTATTTGAAGGAAGGCGGAGGGGTACGTCGGCCTGAGCCAACGCCTCCCAGATAGCACAAGGCCGGTGCACTTTGATCCGTGACGTCACGCTACCTTGCCCGACTGCCATAGAATCGAATGGGAACGTTCCCGAGTAAACCGCGGTGATTTTGCAACGTCACCGCTTTCGTCACACCGGGCTTGGCAAATGGAAATTTCAGTCCAAGTAGCGTGACGTCGTAAAGCAGAGAGTACGTGCACAGGCCTAGCTGCTATCTAGGAGGCGCTGCCTGAGCTCGCCATACCACCGCGCGGTTTGCAGTCAAAACTTTACTTGGTATGTGTGGACAAATACAGGCTACTGATTTTTTTAGGGCCCTGAAACAAAAGCGGATGCACAATCCGAGCAAGAAAGCCTGATGTTGTACTTACGCCAGTCAAGGCTTATAAACGTTCTTTAATCATTTTTTTTTTGATGTGGGCTTGATTTCTGCATTTATTCTTAGTTTTCTTTTTTAATTTTTTATTTGTCTTCTCCACATCGTGTATTCGTTTCCTCTTCATGTCGTCTCAAGCACGCCACTTGAAGTACCCTCAGCCGGCTACTCTGCACAGGGGTATAGGGGTAAAGGGGATGTAAATGTGGTGATGATGATAACGATGATGATGATGGTGGGATGATGATGATGATAACGATGATGATGATGATGATGAAGCGAAATAAAGATGCACAGCAGTCAAGGCAAGCTCAGCATTCTGTTGATTATCAAGGAAGTCCGAAAACGTCATTTAGAAATGTCACCCAAGAAGCCACCGCGTTCAATATCTTGCATGTGGTCACTAATTATAATGAAACTTCAGAAAAAATACGGCGAGGGGGCATAGTGTGTGGGCTTCTCTTGCGTGAGTAGCACAGGTGCCAAGAAAAGACCTTACGCGATAAGCGCCTCCACAGTACGGTGAGCACGAGTATGTATGTATATACGACGCATTTAGCGGCCGTGCGAAGATAATGCTGTGTATGCGATCCGAGTAAGGGGCACCGTATAGCAATCACAATTAGGGTGTGGAGACGGTCAAGTTAAAGCCCCTCGAACTTTAGGCCAGGCCGTCTCAGTTTGTTCAAGGCTACCGTGGCCGGCATGGGTGTGGGCTCCGAGGAGGTGAAAGACACGGTGGCCGGGTTGCAACAGCAGGGTTCCTGGGCAGAACTGTATAAACTCTGGGACAACTATGCAGAACGCATATGCAGTGGGCAATACACCGCTGTTCAACTCAAAGAGAATTTGCGTACACGCGCCGGCCAATTGCGCTCGCACAGTTCCCTCACATTGCGGTGTAGGCGAACTTTATTTATTTATTTATTTATTTATTTATTTATTTATTTATTTATTTATTTATTTATTTATTTATTTATTTATTTATTTATTTATTTATTTATTTATTTATTTATTTATTTATTTATTTATTTATTTATTTATTTATTTATTTATCATCAGCTCAAAGATCTCAATGCGGGGCATTACATGAGGAGTTATTATAATTACCTATATTTGGCTTGAGAACGAGCTTGCACTCAGTTCCTATCTTTCCAGCGAGTACAAATGATTCTCCGCGTATGTTGCCACTGGCCTCTAAAACTGGGACGATATCCTTCCTCATACGTATAACATTCGCGTACAATACTTACAATGTCGGAAAATACAGCTTTCATTGCTTTATACGCTTCCTCAACGGCCAAGAGGTTACAACAATGCCCGACGCCACGCTGCCTCCCCGACAATCTCGGAACCAACTCTGGGCCATGAATCTGGCGCTGCAATGGTTAAATGAAAATAAATAATGATAGTACTGAGGAATATTATTTCAATAAAAATTAGTAATTTGAACTTGCCTGATGTAGATGTAGATCCTTGGCAAAACTGGCACGTACCCAGTCTGGGGGACTGGCCAAGAACTGGGTATAGTTCAATATAACAAGAAAAAATAATAATAAAATAACGTAAAGTTTGTGAATAGGTATATGGGGGAATAATATATAGATTCTAGCTTATGAGTTTTAATAGAATGAAAGAATAAATGAAAACAAATATGCAGCTATAGTCTAATTGATTTTGCAGAATATAACGAAACCTTAAGTTCTCATTTTATAGTCGAAATCTTTCTGACCCTGCAATAAAATCCTGGATGGCATCGCCAACCTTCCTGTCGCTGTCGAGGCCCCTAAGGATGGTAAATTTTGAACAGTTAAATTCTAATCTAAGAAGGCGCAACAGGTGTTTCTAATGTTCTTTTTCACAATTCAGAATAGATTTGACAATCAGTGAGAAAATGATTCACTGTTTCATATGTTCCCCGCAAAAGGGGCAATTCGGTGAGGGATCCAGACCAGCTCTGAAAAATTTAGAGATGGAATTTGTAAGCGTAGTCTAGTGATGGCAACTTCAAGTGATCGCGTTTGACAGAGTTTACTATTCCAAAAATGTGATGCCGCTCTCTACTTCTTCTTTTTATATACTTTTCCCTGCAACGGTGGGGAGACATTGACCTGCGCACCGCTGTCGTTTCCTTCTATATTTGCTGTCCTTTCTTTTTTTTTTTTTCTGCGCGCAGTTTTTTGGCTCACAATAAAAGCGCACAAGAACGGCGGCTCTGCACTCTTTTGTTTTTGCGCTCTCCGCACGATAAGCCTTCAAACAAACATCGTAATTGCGACAGATGCTTCGCAGCGTGAAGGAAAGTCAGGTGTAGGTATATTTACCCTGATTCTTCATTGGACAACTTCTCTTCGGCTGCTAGATTTTATACCCATCTTTGTGGCCGAATTCATGGCAGTGGAGCTGGCTCTACGCAAATTAGGCCCATCAATTACGTCAGTCGTGATAGTCACTGATTCGTTATCATTGCGCTCATCATTATATCTGCTTCTCGTGACTCTCGCGTAATGAGGACGTTTCAGTCATTGGTACCTAGATATTTGAGAAGTGTGCGTTTAATTTGGGTGCCTGGCCATAAAGGACTAATTATAAATGAAATTGCAGATTCTCTAGCTAAGGCATCGTTGAGCGGCCCGATTCTACCGTAATGGCATTTGACTGCTCATGTCACGGCTGGTAGATTTCGCATGAGTGTCATTATGCAGACAGTGTCAGGCTCCGCAGTAACTAACGATATAGATTACAGACTATATGCCCTTGGCTCAGAGATTTTTGCCAAACACGAAAAATTGAAGTGTCCATCATGGGGCTGCGTTGCCGTATACCTACGTTGAACTTCTATGTACACAGGACTGGTCTGGTCACCTCACCATTATGCTCATTCTGTGGCGCGAAGCGGAGACAAACATTGGCTCGCCATTCCGGCCATGCATAGGCCCAGCGAAGATTTGTTGAAAACCATCCCTACAACTGCTGAGGGGGTATGCAATGTTTTATTGCTTTAGAGTAATGGTAGTAATGGTAATTTAGAGTAATGGGAGTAACGGTAACTTTGGCAGCACGCCGCCGCTGGTCGTGTTGCCGTTTCTTTTTCCTTTTGCCGCTCCTGGTATATTCATGCTGCTCCACGGGAGTCCTAACTATGCGTTGCGTACCCATAGCGGTGCTACAACAATGCAATCAGTTGCTAGGCTGGTTATTTTATATACGAAACGCTAGATACGTCACTCCCCGCGTCGCTATGCTGCCGTCGCCGCGGCAGCTTGCGCAACAGTATAATCTTTACCGGGCTACGTGCTTCGCATTGTTATCAGGAGCGCTTTATCGTCAATGATGTTGTTCGGATGCTTGTTGTGAGCTTGTCCTTTATTGAAAATGCTGTTCTGTATGTTGTATGTGTGATTCCAAAGAATGTATGCACTTTTCGCTTCACTAGATCTGCCGAGTGCTGGAAGCCTCTGCCTTACGGGGGTACGAGCCACTGCTCCTGCCCTGCACTGCCGCCGGGATCGGCCCACATTTTTGCTCACGGACACGAAAAAAATGCCGAACACCAAGAGGCTAACAGCTTCGCTGTAATAGACCATTTCCTGTTGTATTGTAGGCGTTTTTCTGTGATAAGAAAAGGATTACTGGAACTCCCACTTCTCAATATTGGCCTAGATTTATCTGTGCCTGTGATCCTATCTTTTGGAGCCTCTGTTATTGGTTTCAGCCACAGAAATGTTTGCTTGGCGATCCAAAGCTACCTGATTGACTTTAATCGATTACCATGCTAGACTGATCGTCCCCCCTCCTCACCATGGTTTTCGTTTATTTATTTACCTATTATTATAGTTTTTATTCATTGTTTTTTTTTCTGATTCCTTTTTTTTTCTCTCACAAAAAAAATACTTTCTAAGTTACAACGTTCAAATCGTTAATTCCCTTGTTTTTACACGCCTAATTTAACCACCCGATTCATGGCCAATCCCCCACTGTGGTACGCGCCACAACCACTCAGGTGAACAACAACAACAACAACATCCTGTCAAGCTGCAGCGACAATGGGAGGAGAGAAACTATGGACTGGGAAAGAAGGGCGAAGAGTTACGGACCCAGAGGGGTTCGGAAGTCCGTTGTAACCTGCGACAGGAAAATGTGTAAGGAAAGAAAGGACAGGCGGTAACAATAAGTTACAATGAGACCAAAGATGAGAAACTGAACGCCCGTATGCTGACGGCCGCAAATATTCACAGTCACCGGTCGAGGCCCTCGCGCATCAAACAAAGCCATCGATGTCCTGGCCTGACCACTGCCAAGGGCCCGCTGTAAATTCCTTAGTCAAACACCGTGACCGAGAAGAACAAGAGGATCGAGGGGCTCGACTTTTAAGTGAAGCCAGAGAAAGCAGAGGAAAAGTTAATGGCGGTGTCTATTCTACCGGCAGCCGGGTGAATTTCTGAAACGAATCTCTACCGGCACTCACCTCCTATTGGCTCTCGGAAGGTTAGGTTAGGTTAGGTGAGGCTAGGTTAGGCTAGGTTAGATTAGGTTCGGGCACACTTGCAGGCTTTCGTGCTCACCTGCAGATGAACTGTTGGGAAGAACTGCCGGGAAAAACTGCAGCCCGGCAGTTCTTCCCGACAGTTTTTCACGTGACTTCCGAGCGCCAATAAGAGGTGAGTGTCGGGAAAATTCGTTTCAGAATTTTCCCGGCTGCCGGGAGAATAGACTTACCCAAAGTTAATTGTAACTGCTGGCCAGCTTCTAAGATCACTAAGTGATCTTATACGAGCATCTGATGTTATGGATCCTATACCTGCGGTTATGGACGTTCCACGTCTGTGCGCCTCGGCCGGGACCTGCGCTCCTATAGGGCTAACCTTGTGTACACGAGCATCCATAGAAAGGTCGCGAGATGAAGGCCACCGCGGTAGCTTAAATATGGTAAAGCACCAAACGCGCCATGAGGAGGATGTGGGTTCGGTCCCCACCTGCGGTAAGTTATCTTTCCGTGCATTTTCATTCCCATTTACCTTAATATTTCTGCATGTCAATTAAGCATAACAATAATTTCCCGTGTGCATTCTCTGGTTTCATATCTGTCACTTGATATGATTGTGACAACCAAGGACCGTCTGTCAAGGCTGCAAAATAAGGCTGCCAATGCCTTTCGTTCGTGCAAGTATACAGGGTGCCATATAGAAATAACCTCCAAAAAATGTTGTTGTTGTTCTTTTTAGATTAACGTGCTGTTAGGCGAAGGGACAAATTTAGAAACTGGACTGAAACATACACCACGCAGATCGCGATCTAGCAACTGTTTATGATATTTGCTGTATAGTTCATAAGCAGTTGCTTGTTCGTGCTCTGTGTGTGTTTCTGTCCAATTTCGAAAGTTGCCCTTTCGCGTAACAGCGCGTAATCGGAAACGCACGATGTGTAACCGATAGGCTCCAATCGCTCCCCTATACTTAAAAAAAAAAAAAAAAAAAAGCCGGCAGATCCCACGCCTTGTGGGAATCGATGTTATGCGAAGCAGTGTTTCGTGAACCAACCATGAGAGCACCAAGACGTGGGCGGCTATGGATAGATTTTGTGCTTCGGTGCATGGATTTTGTGCTTCAGTGCATAAAGCGACGTTTTGTTAGGAAAGTAACTGGAACGCCAATGCATTTCACCGCAAAGTTCGGCATTTAATATCTCGAAACTGGTGTCATCCCGAGAATTCGTTCCAAGTGGATCCGCCTTGAGAACTCCACGGATACAATTTGTAGATTGCAATATGGCCCATCAGGTAATTATTTAAAAAGTTAATTATTGAATTTGTGGAAATTAGTCGATTATGCATTTCAAATTCTTGAGCAAGTAATGTCCGCCTCTTTAAGTAGACCAGCTCATGAACTAGAATTGTGCTATCTGCCACAGGCAACCTTTAAGATTTTTTTGAAAGTGTTCGCTGAAACACCCTGTATAGTATATATTATATATATCGCTATAATATATTTAGTTGTCGCGCATAGTCAAACCCTCTCGTAACGAACGGCACAGGATGCGCGAAATTTCGAACAGAAAGTTAAACATGCAGCAGACTGTTAACGGAGCTGCCACACGTCAATGTCAGCGGTATCTTTCATCTAAAAAATACTGAAAGCTTGTTGTGGAACAATATTTTGCTTCTCGAAAACTTACGCCGTTGTAGTTCGTCGTACCACAGTCGTACGCGCACCAAAGGTTACAGCGAATACCGACGCATATTTTTAAAAGTTGTAGCAACACGTTTCTCGCTCGTAAAAGCACGACACTTAGTAAGCCTCGAGGTTGCGGAACAGTTATATTTTAAGCGAAACTTTATAAGCTCACAAGTGTCGGCGGTGGTGGTGGTGTCACGCTGAAAAGTGGGCCGATCCTGGTTATAGTGCAGAAAGGGTCCAAGCTCAATGGCACATACCAGGGACAAAAAGAAAGAGAGAGAGAGAAAGAGCTAAATAGAGAAACAAAGAGAGCAAGAAAGAAAAAGAGAAAGAGAAGTAAATAGAGAGAGAAAGAGAGAGAGAGCGAGAAAGAAAGAAAATCACCACGAAGGTCAGATACACACACGACC
Organism: Dermacentor silvarum; assembly: GCF_013339745.2. Lineage (NCBI taxonomy): Eukaryota > Metazoa > Arthropoda > Arachnida > Ixodida > Ixodidae > Dermacentor > Dermacentor silvarum. Next base: position 23,468,590 of record NC_051161.1, read on the forward strand.
AGCTTCGCTTACCCCCATTTTCTCGACAGGGGAAGGGCTGGCGATTTTTATTTTGATAAAACGTTGGCCCCGAAATGCCGGACCTGGCATCATCGACATTATCGGAACGGCCAATAAAGTTTTCCATTCCGTTCCATGACAGACCGCAAAATTTGCTGACTTTGTGACCGGCAGCCGCAGCACTAATCGCAGGAACGGAGCGACTTCTTGACACAACGAATCTACTTCCTCAGTATAGAAACCGAAACTGGCTAGTAAAAATAATAATTTACTTTAATAATTTGCTTATGATGCGCTGACCCTTATTAGTATTATTGTATTGTTTAAATCCTAATTTAATGGAAAAAAAGAAAAATGTAAAATGTAATGTCAATGCTTGGTCACTGCAATCGCTTTTGCCAGCACAGAAACTGAAACTGCCGGAAATTGACCACAGCGCCACCCCTCGGCATCTTTTTCGTGCGAAAGCCTGTGCGAAAGCCGCAAAAGGAGGGAAAAAACCAAAACCTCCTTGGACAAAACTGACAAATCGACAAAACGCGTGGTGTGTGTTTTGTTGTATTTTGTGGTGTTTAGTGTGCGTAGCGTGATCGGTGTGTTGTCGCTGGGTAGACTGGATTTCTGCGCTGCAGTTGATGGAGCATGTGCCCGTGGCAGCTATTTCAACAGATGAAACTTTTAATGGACTTGCTTGGTTTAGTGAGACGTTCACGATATCAACGACGGTTGCCGAAAGCTGGGAGTGAAGAACTGTTGTGACGGCCAGCTGTTGGTCACTATTGTATGTTCTCTGCAATCGTGGACCGAAAATGACTCGAGTTACAAATTCCCGTCGAAACTTTGCAAAGTCGGGTGCAAGCAAAGCTGTGATACCGACAGATGACAGGTAGCTGAATTTCCTTTTCATCCATGCATCATTTCTTTTCATGTGTGGAGTCATACGATTGCACGTGCGTATTCTGTGCTGGTAAGCTGGTTCAGGTGCATTTTATTTGATGAAATCGTCTGTGAGAAATTTGAATGTACACTGTTCGCATATGAAAGGGAACACCACGTGTAGAGCCGGTAATATTCAGTTTTCCGGCTCTGAAATATACTTGAACACCGAATGTAAGTGTTTAAGAGGCACATGTTTCGGAAATTAGCGAAGTATTCAAAAAAGAAAAATTAACGCGGCGATGCAACTTGTGTGTTTTTTGACCGACACTGTAGCGGTTAACTTTTCCTTGGGCAGGTGCTTATGCGGCCACATAAGCGTTAGGAGGCTGCGAGCGGCACTTAGCTTATTGAATGAGCGCTTTTCAAGCATTTCAAGGCTTTACTATCTGCTCGATGGAAAGCTCCATTACTTCAGCTGAAAAAATGCGATGCCTTTCTCCCCTGAGTAGTCACAAGAAAAGGAGAATGTGCACGTTTGCCATCCGTTCACATAATTTACTTTTCGGCTTATGTATGGTATGTGACTTGGGGGCATTCTGAGCATTGTTCCCCATGTTTCTTGTAACGTGAAAATTTCGTCCTGATTTTTGCTTCCTTGCTTGGTCCAAATATGAAAACAACCAATGGCGTATGCAGTCATGCTGACAGCAGTCTCGTTTATTTTATTTTCATTTAATGAGATGCTCCCATTTGTGACACGCAGGGCAGGACTGAACCAGGAGGGGCCCTCTAGTCTAGCACGCCACATCCAGCTGCCTGAGCTGCCCGTGGATGGTGATCTTGCGTTTGAGGCACAAGCAGCGCTCTTTGCTGTGGTGCTGCTGGTGTGCCAGCAACTGCAGCTGCACCGAGCCGCCTGGTGGCTGCCACATGCACACCAAGACCAGGCACTGCACTATGAACTGGTGGAGCCGCACGCGGCTGCTCTGAGCCTAGCGATCATGTGCCACCCGCTGCCGGCGGCCTTTGCCCAGCGAGTGCTGGCTGCTTTGCTGCCAATCAGCTGGGAGCCCCGTGCGACAGCCGTGTGCCGAGGGGCCACATTGATGGCCACTGCAGGGCTTGTGGCTTGGGCAGCCTTCCACGTGTGCTGCAAGCATGGCGTTTTCAGTGTCCTGTGCCTTGCCTACCCGTTAGTAGTACCTTGTCTCCCTGGTGCCTTTTGCGTGCGGGATTTTTTGAATAGCCATGTGGGGGCAATGTAAAAGAAGTGAGTGGAAGGTGGTGAGCTTTAAATTGCTTCATCTCCTCTACAGATAAACTTTAGTTCTGCTATTGTTGATGCTGTTTTGTTGTGCAAAGACATGGCTAAGTGTGATGTTTGTACAGTTTTCTTTCTATAGCCATTGCAGCATTTCGATGCCTAACCGAATAACTCTAGCCACTTGACATGAAGCTTAATTTTGCTCTACAGCAATGATTGTTAACGACACTTCGCATTCGAGAGAATGTTTGTGTTATTGAAGTGACATTGCGTCTACATAATGAGCTCACCGAATGAAATGACTTCTGGTTTTATATTGTCTTATGCCATCTTTTTTTTTTGCTCCCTTTCCTCTGTGACCACTCACTGCAAGCTATGTCTGCAGCCACTGAGCTGTTGATGAAATCGGGAAGCCTGTGCCTGACTGTCTTTCTGCTTTTGTGTTTACATGATGCAGGGGGGTTATTCACGTAGTGCTGTTTGGGCCCCGGCCAGGACTAATACGCGAATGGCCTATGCCTGTGGCACACGTGTGTTCCTCTGTGCCAGCTGAAGTGAGGGCCGAGGTGGAGCGCCACAAGCATGACTTCAATGAGCGACTCAAGCGGTGTCTCTTCCAGGTATATTCTCACAGATCATGATTTCCTGTTATGATCCCCGATGGGATTGACAATATTAACTAGGGGTAGGTGAATATTCGAAGTTTAGAAATGAATACTACACACAAACTATTCATATTCGAAAAGGAACTATTCGGTATTTTCTAATATTCAAAACTACCCAAATATTTCACAACAACCAAATGTTAAAGTATTGCAAGCTTTGTTTTCTGTTTTGCGGCGAAAACCTACATTAAAACCTGTGATTTTTGCTTATAGTCTGTCATTTAGTGTTTCAGACAGACTAGTTATGTAGCAGTTTTATCTAAGCCTGAGATTTTTTGTTTGCAATGGGCCCTTTTACATGTGTCTGTGGCACACAAGTATTTCAGCAGCATTTTTTTTTTCTTTTTTCCACAACTTCTGATCTTTCTTTGGTAAACATTTATATAGTGTTTTGAAAAGCCACTCATACAAACAAGCTTTCTTGGAAAGCTGGTTTGCAACCAGGCTCTAAAGCTGGTAAGAGGCTATTCCTGCAGTGATTTTTAATTGTTATTAATCTTGTGTTTAAAACTGATCCTTTGTTCCTGGTAGTTAGTTGTCTTTTTAATGTGAAAGCATTATATGCCCCGTGAAGCGGAAGGTCCGGCGTCCTTACGACATTAACATCCGATGGTACCAAAACCCATGTGACCAAGTGATGACGTCACAGTTTCACTGTCAGTTAAAACTGACCTGGCCCACACCCCCAAAATTTTACTTTTCCCAATTCGAATATTGAGTTGACTCAAGTTCAAAAACCGACTTGGCCCTCTCCCACAATTGACTTGGCCCACCCGCGGAATTTGGGTGGCCCAGAATGCTTTCGCATTCAGTGCACGTAAGGAGACTTAAGTGCTGTAACTTTTTGATCTAGCCAGTACATGTGGGGTATCTATTTATACCGAAATAAATATTCCTGCTGTAAATAAATGGGTCTGCATTTTACTATTCAGTTCTATATTCGATACCTACTGTTTGTATTCGATTGTTATATTTAAAAAATTGATATTCAGCCACCTCTAGTATTAACTAACAAATAAAAATTTCGTGTGTACAGCCCAACCCCTCTAGTATATTTTTCAAGTGATTGCAGTAGTAGAATGTTGTAGCCCACAAAATGTATTATGTAAAACGCAATGTAGTGGCCTTGAAAACATAATATTGTGGAGTTTTTCAGCGAGCTTGTACTGTACATGAAATGGCCTTTGCAGCATTAAGTGCTGAGAGACAAGTGCTGTGCAGAGTGCTAGACCAATTGGACAATCGTCCACTATCAGAACTAAAAGCTTTAGGTCAGTGCTCCGAAAGAACATCCATGCTTAAGGCCTTACTAAGGTTCCTGCGGTCTACGGGCCTTCACGATAGACCTTAAGAACGCCGCCCCCTACCGCTCTATAGTGTACGCGGTTTGTTTGCGCTCGTCTCTCCTTCTCTCTCCTCCTTCCACTCTCTTCCTCTTTTTATCCCCCTACTCCTTCCCCGTGCAGGGTAGCCAGCCGTAACTACTTCTGGTTAATCTCCCTGCATTTCTATGCATCCTTCCTATCTCCAGCCAGAGATGTTGGTTACAGTTTTGTTTCACATTGTTGTTTCTATTGCCACTAAAATAGTTTCGTTCAATATGCTAGACCAACACATGTCATGTGGCCACTCCTGGGCATGTATCAAACAGCATCCTTTTGTTATGATTGTCCCTGGACCTTACCGGTACCTCATGCTAAATTTTTACGCTGCCCGTTTAGACATGGCATTTATTGCTGCACAACAAAGTGTTATTCCTGTTGTACCAGATCTGGAATGTTATTCCCAGGAATGTTATTCTTTCGGAAATGTTTATAACTAAGTCTATTGTTTCTGCTTCTATATTGCGAGTGCAGAATAATGTTATCGGCCATTGCAGGCACTGCTAGTGACGTACTATGCGGCCCTGCAGCCGTGCTGCTTTGTGCCGCCATCTCTGCATCTGGAGCCCTGGGCACTTGCCCAGCACGGCTTGCTGGCTTGGCTGGCTGCTTTGACGCTGCATGCTTCACGCCTGTTCCCACCACGTTACCTGGATTCACTGCACAGGGCCGCACTGCACCTCGGACGCTGGCGCCGCCTTGAGGCTCGTCATGTCCATGCCCCACATCATCTGTGAGTGCACATCTGATTGCCTGTGCCAGATGTTTACTTTGAATATCTGAAAGCAAGAAATTATTTCTTTCTATCTGAATTGGTGTTAAACGGCTCCTGGCACTGCCTATTGCGAAAGGTGTAGACCATGTCTTTTGTTAAAGGGCACATCCTTACAAATTTTAGAGGCAGGCTTTCTTTGCAACTTTACCCCCATTTTGATGGTTGCTGTCTTGCTGACTAGATGTATGTGCCTATTCTTGGCCAATGCCGAGAATGGGGATCTGCCACTGTGACGCAAAGGGGGTGGAAGCCTTAAATATGTTTAAAAATGTGTACTTCTCTGTGTGTACACCTCTCATCAACATTCGTCCCCCGACAAGCACCATACATGGCCTTCGTCCTCCTGATGCAGAGAGCTAACAGCTGCACACGATGAGGCTGCGTTATTGTCATCCGCTACCATTGCTACCTTGCTAGCTCAAACAAGCTTTACGTCATTTAGTGTCCAACATTGTGTTGGAGGTGTGGAATTATTTTTTTTACAACAGACTGTTTTCGCATGCACCTTGTCTCAAAAGGGGTTATCGATAATCATGTGCTGCCACTTCCATGCCCTCACATCCTTCCCATCTTTTAGTCTGTACTGCACTCAATGCTGTGCACCGTCGCCACGTGGAGCATTGCCTACCGTGCTCTATCCATCATCACTCCAAGCTTGGGCGGTAACTCAAAAATAATGCGGTCTGACTTCTCTGTAGTGACTCATCTTAGAAGCCGTATAGCATGTCCGTATAGCCTGTGGTGGTACTATTCTCTGACAGCATATGGCACCTCTGCTTTATCAGTGATGAGCTTTCTCTGTTTTTGCTTCTACCAGAGTCACTAATGTTTAAAGAAGTTCGCCAAGCAGCAATTTCTGTTCTTGCATAAAGAGCAGAAGAAAGAGATGAGGGTTAATGGACAGGCGGGCAGCCTTTTGAATGAAACTGTGGTCTCCACTGTACTACTCCTGCATCATTTGCCAGTACAGTTTTTTATGTCAGTAAATAATGCAAACAAGAGCAGTAGCACATCACCTTAATTGAAGAAATTGTGGGAATTGCTCACAATTGCTTACTAGTGAATTAAACAATTGCCAAAAAAAAAAGGAAACAAGAAGTTTTTATTTGAAAAGTACAGTTACTGAAAAAAGCATGTTGATTGAAAAGGAATGAAAGACGAAAACTGGTAAACCCTAACTATAGCATACTGGAGCACTGCACCTGTTGTTCCCACACAGTTGCACATGATTGCAAAGGTTTACTAGCACTAGATTGTGCATAATCAGAGGGAAAGGGGTATGACTCTCTAAGCAATTACATATGCACAGATTTTTTTTGTGTTTTTGATTGTCAGTCGAAAGAATGCCATAATATTTTCCTGCAATCACTAAAGCTAAAGGAGGTGACAGACATGCTACAGCGGGGTGTTGACTCTTTGGTTTCTGTTAATATTTTCATTGCCTTGACTTTCCTCATGACCCTGTTTGAAAGCGGAGCCTTCTTTGCCTACCTCCCCACGATTTGATGTGTCGTCGTCATGGTTGTTGTATGTCTCGCCGAATAAATGCTGTTTCTCAATAAAAAAAAATAATATTACTTATCTGATGGTAGGTTTTGAACCCAGGTCCCCGTTTTGAACCCAGGCCTGGTGCTCCACCAGTTAGGCCATGGACGCGTGCCTAAAAAGGCAGAATAACACCCTTGCCCTCGCTTGCCAGCTTCTCTCATGCAAGCCAGCACTTTGAGATGCTCGTTACAAGCAATAATTTTTACTTCTAAAAGTGAGAATGCACGCTCATCTAGCTGGCAGTGAAGATAAAAAGTTAAAAAAGTTTTAGGACTGAGAAAGAAAGCCATGCTACCGCACTGTTATTAATTCAAGGCCAAATGTGCTGACCCTCAATTCTACAGTGTCAGCTTGATCTTTCATCGCAGGTGGTCCGACACAGTGCTGTGGCCCCAGAATAACCTGGTGAAGCACAGTCCGTGAGTTCTTCCGGGCAGAGGGGGTCAGCAACGCTGCGGAGCCGGGCCACCCATGGCATGGCCGTTTCTATGGTCTGTTCCGAAGTCCCGCTGTGGTGGTCGGGGGAGCACTTGCACTACAGGCAGCTCAGCTGCTGTTCTTGCTTTACCTTCTGGCTAGTTCGTCGGAGTGGCATCGGCTGCTTACAGCCAGTCTGCTCGTGTTGCTCAATGCACTGACCCTCTTCAAACTAGCGCGTCAGTATCTAGTCCTTGACAAAGTCTATCATGCGGAGCGCCTGCTGCACGAGCGACTTGCGTCCTGAGTTCGTCCCTCAGTTAGGTTGGTTCCTAGTTCTGCTTCTGGCGGACCACGACCCAAGCTTGTCTTGCATTACTTGGTTGACCCGCAATCTCTCAGAATGGTGAATGCATGCAGCAAGTGAGCGCTGCCTGTGTTTGCGGTAAGAGTGCACATACATGCGTTCTTACTGTAGGTTCTGGTCCAAGTGAAAGTCGAAAATACTTAGTCAAGCTGAAGACTAAGAGATGCTTACAGACAAAGCAGTGAGAAGACACCGCAGTACCTATGCAGGAGCCGTGTAAAGCAGAAGACACAAGGTACAAATGACTTATTCTACGAAATGCATCCCACGAGGCCTGAGAAGATTGCATCGGGCTCTAGCAGTCAGATATGTTGCACATTTTATTGGCTGCCATGTTGTACCTTGTGTGTCCTGCTCAGTGTTGCCAGTGGAGCTCGTACGTATGGCCATCCTGACCCAGGTTGAAGCAAATGCTAAAACACATGTGTATGCAACATGAGGCTGTTTTTATCAGAAATACACTGCCCTAAGCTCTTCAAGATCTCAAGCTCTGGTGCAGTGGCAAAAATCACAGAAACCAAAGCTTGTATTCATGTAGCACTTCATCAAACAGAGCGCTTCACAGGAACAGGCACTGCATAATGATGACGACAAACAGAAAATTAGCAAAGGTTGTCCAATCTATGAAAAACTGCTCTTGTGATTGAAAAGATTTGTGAATTCAGGCTCAAGTTTATTTTCATGTGCATTTGTTAAGTCTTGCTCAATTAGGTATGGAGCCCAAAGCCAGCTTATAGCTTGCTCATTGCCCAACATGGCAAATGGTACTTTATGCAAGGTTTCTCTTAAGTTAAATGTCATTTGAAGGGACACTGATGATACACATTAGGCTGCTGCTTCAAGTTGTCTTATCAAGAACAGGACTTTAGTGAAAAAAATAGGATAAACATTTGACGGTATTGCCACTGCCGCAGTGAAAATGTGTTACTGACTTTCAAGATGTAGCATGTCCCATTTATACCTGGCAAATTGTAAACACTCACTGACAATGATAAAGGTGCATAGAATTTCAGTGTGAAAGAAAATGCAGTTCTGGCACTTTTGTTGGATGTTGCTCATTCATTTGTTCATTGTCCATTTTGTGATTTAGTTCATTGCTCATTCCCATCATCTCTTTGTTGATGTTGTTTTCTTCTTGAGGTTCAATCATGTTTAGCACTTGTATTCATTCCATTCTGCATTAGTGAAGATGTGGACAACCATTCCCGGACGCCTTTGTTGACCTTGTACATTTGCTGGGCTTTCTTAGTTCATGGTTGGAAATAAAATTTTATTATGTAACGACATTCATAATGACAAAATGTGCATTTTTTAAAAAGAAGAACCTGTGCCATTGATTACCTAGATTAAAGAAGGATTACGATGAAAGGCAGCAGTGTACAGTGTACCTTATGGCTTTAGGGTGACGTACAAATCATGAAAAATTTGTCCCACCTCAAGCTAAATTTGGTGTCCAGAGTGATTCCAAAATTCACTGAAATCACACACAAAATTATTTTCCAAAAGATTATTTTGTAATTGCCTATTCACAGCTTTGCAGGGTCTACGAGATAACCACAACATAAGCGTAGTGCATATACTACTTAGTGTATACAATTAGCTTGTATAGTGACCTACACTTTTATTTTATCTTTAAAAGAAGGTTTTGCACTTTTTGCTTATTTTTGCTCAGATTTTGCATCAAGATTGCTTTTTTTGGTCCTTGTTCTGCAAAACACTCAGTGTCTTTACTTGCCTGGTTCATCTGTGAAAGGTAAAAAACAACATTGTTTCCAAACCTTGCCATTGGAGGAACAGGCTGCTTGCTCACAGAGACATGCAGTGGTTCAATGCTCATCTACAAATAAATGTCTGGGCAAGCCTGGCAGACAATGATGCTAACTATTTTATCGTTTCCGACCAATAGATGTGATCATGTTGCTAAATTTGGGCAAAGGCAAAGCAGCTGTGCACAAAATTTTGTTTTGAAATTGTTGGAATAAAAACGGTTGCAACAAAGGCTAGTGCATAGCCTCACACTTCTGTAGAGTTAGGCAGTTTTGAGCAATCACAGATGGACGCACTGGGATTTTGTACTAAGTTGCACATGAATACCGTGGTGTGTGGCAGTATGCTTCAGTTACTTTTCTGTGCTGCTTGAGCATGTCATCACCAATATATTAGGGCACTGGTTACAGTTTCCTTTCATGTGTTTAGACATGCTCAAACACAGATTACATTGCATTTGTTGGGCACTGACTGGGTGATTTCTGCTATGTTGCGCATTCAAAAATGTCACATTGAGATACTGATGGCCATATACAATGTTGCTTAAAAAAGATTGCTGCAGAGAATTCTGTGCTTGTGTAGTCTTCTTCCTCAAAACATTTTCATTTGTTGCCTTATGACTAAACCTATCACTCCCATTAAGTACGATGGCTTGGTGAGTGCCAGCATGATGTCAAACAGTCTGATGTCTCAGCCCTTACTCAGTCTGATGAAGGTTGTCAGTCAGTTTATTGAAGGTGATGTATTTATTACTGCAGCCGTTGAACACTACAATAAAATATGTTTATGGAAGAATACTTTCTCTGTGTCATATTTATACCAAGCTTGGTTTAGCTCAAGTCACATATGGTGGTGCACTATCTGCATTTTTTTTTTCTTGCAAGTGCAATTTTACAGACCACCAGTTGAGTCAATGCATTTTTTTGTGTTGGAAATGTACACAGGAAATCTATTAGCAATACCTCTAAAACGTGGCAGTTTTAGAGGTATTTCGCTCCTAAAAGACGTGCACAACTACATGTACTTTGGCATGTGCACATAATGAGTGCTGTTATTAAGTCAACTTCAATGGTTTACAAGAAAACTAGTTTTAAACTAAGTTTGAGCTTGCATTTAAGTGTAATTTCACGAGTGCACATGGTTAATCCTGGCTTCAATATATCCTAAACCAGGAGGTTACCATGCAAACACTCAACAGCCATGATACCTGCTGCTATGGAATGCTTTTTGCAGCCATGGCAAACTTTTGGTTAATATATGCAACTATTATGCGAAGCACTGTAGATGCACAGCTGAGAGCGGTTCAGACATGGATAAATAAGTTTCTCCTCCGATAGGAAGTGTGGGAGGCCTCCCTGCACAACAAAAAAAAATGTCGCAGTTTCACCCGACAAGCGAAGCATCAATTGCGATAACAAATTAGTAGAGAGCTATACGGAGTAAGGATAGTAGTTTTATCAGCTGTATAAACTTGGACATGCAGCAGCACCAGCAACGCGCAGAACTGTTGTCGAAGCCATCGTTCCCACCGAACGCGCGCGGCTTTGGTGACTGTTGCCGGTGCCTCTGGGGGCGGCTCAGAGGTTTTCAACGAGATCAGAACGGGACACTCGCCGAGCAGCGTAGGAAGTCTTTGCCACCTTCTTGCCTCGCAACGTATTTATATAAATGTGGCATCATCGGCAACGACATTGCTGACAGGGCTGCCCGATCTGCCCACGAAGACACCCAGACACGTACAATACCTTTGGCGAGGACGGACACTGCCAGGGAACTTCGTCTGCTTGCACGCAAAACGTCACAAGCTTTATGGAGTTCAAGTGCCTTCAATTGCCGATTATATAAGTTGGACCCCTTGCTAAGGCTTCAACTGCCATCTGGCCTTTCCCGCAGCGAAGCAACCTTGCTGTGCCGCTTGTGGCTGGGAGTGGCGTTCAAGAACGCATACTCACATTGTATGGGAATGGCGGAGAGCCCGATGTGTGACTCCTGTATGTGCGAGGAAACCATCGAGCACCTATTGTGTACCTGTCCTCGCTACGACGTACAACGCCTCTCTCTCAGGACAACTTTAAACCGGCTGGACTCGAGACCGTTCTCTGAGTCAAAGATACTCGGACCGTGGCTACACCCGTCATTGGCACAAAAAGCGTTGCGTGCATTAGTACAGTATTTGAAGTGCACCGGTTTAAGAGACCGCCTATAGTGTCCCTGTACATCGTCCCACGTGTACTCAGTGCTCATTCTCTCCCTATTTTTCTCTTTCTATTTCCCCTTTCCCTTACCCCTAGTGCAGGGTAGCAAACCGGATGCTCTTCTGGTTGACCTCCCTGCCTTTCCTCTCCTTGCTCTCTCTCTCTCTCCTTTATATAAATGCGCATTTGGTGCCGCAGCTAAACGTCGCCTCCCCTCCCGTCCGCCCACGGCCTTTCGGGCGACGGAAGAAGTCGCGTTTGCTCTCCGCCGTGCGTTCGCTCCCCGTGAAAGTGCGCGTACCTCGCTCGCGCACTTTCACTCGCACATACAACAAACGGCGCGCGGCTACGATTTCATCGCCGTTGGACTCTATACGGAACCTCACGGCGACGGTGACGCCGACAGCAGAAATCCGCTTGGAGTGTTCATATAATTGCTATCGCAATAAAAGGTCCTTGCAAGGCGACCGTACGTTGCCGACCTCGAGGCAAGAATTTGAGCTTGTGCATGAATTTCTTTACGGCTGCGGCCACTGAAGCCACGTGAAACTGTATGGCGGCAATACAAAAGGTTCGTGGTTGGTATGACATCTGAGATTTCCAGCGGTGCATTAACGATCTCTGAGGCCAAGCTGCGAGTCGGAGTTGGTTTTGGCGTGGTAGTCACGGATTTGTTTAGAACTGTTGTCTATTTGCCCTTGAAAGATAGCCCTTGGGTTCACCACGAAGCTGCTTGTGGATATAAAATAAGTTACGGTTTTGTTTACTAGCCGCATGCACATACAGCGGCCGCATTGGCATTATCATCAGGCCATGTGCTTTTGGCGAGCACGCGATGTAAACAAGCGAAACTTGTTTTGATCGCCCGTGTTTCGCTTAGGTGTAGACATGGTATCGGCCCTTCGGCGAAAGATTGCAGAACAGGTATTTATGGCGCGATTGTTCCAAGGACGTCCACTAACGTAATCTTGCAGATATGCCTGTCGGCAACTCGTCTGGCGCGGTGTCGCGATGCTGCCGAGTTCTCCGCCCATCGTTTCCTTCCTCTCGTGAAGTTGAAGATAGACAAAAGGTGGGCGATAAACGAAGAAGACTAAACCGTAATTGCGTTTTATTTTGCTTTTTTTTTCTTCTTCTAAAATTCACGTTCTTTTTCATCACAAGCTGCAGCGTGCCGTTCCTGGTTGTCTCTGAATCGGATCTTGGTGGGGCGCTTGGCATCGGTTCCGAAGAGTTTAGAGGACCACTTAAAACAGATTTGGAAAATGTGGTAAGTGTATGCTTGTGCTCGAATCTTTCGTTGCCCTGTTATTAGAGGACCACTTAAAACAGATTTGGAAAATGTGGTAAGTGTATGCTTGTGCTCGAATCTTTCGTTGCCCTGTTATTAGAGGACCACTTAAAACAGATTTGGAAAATGTGGTAAGTGTATGCTTGTGCTCGAATCTTTCGCTGCCGTGTTATAAATATTGTGCGAATTTGAATCCAAGAGGAACATATGTAACCACACACATTACACGAGTTTCGGATATCGTATACGTGTTAACAGTAGGAGTACTACGTACTACTCCTACTGTTTATAAAAAAAAGGTGATGGAGGCTATTGGAATGGAAGGGATGGAAGCTAATATTCCTAAATTGATGCAACATCTTTTTCAAGTGAGAACTTGGTCTACTGGGCAGCTATAGTTAACGTACGGCCATATTGGCAATGATTATGACAGTCTTGCTTGAAGAGCGAGTATGAGACGTACTCATCAGTGCATGTTCGAAATCACAAGACTTCGAAAAAACTCGGGGCGTAGTGTCTTATTCCACTTCATCTCACTTAGCTTGAATATGAACAAAATGATCAAACTAACACTTCCCTTAAGATTTAAATCATGATATAAAGCAGCCTGGTGGCTATCTTGGCTTAAAAGCTGTCATCGCGTGACACATATGTGGGCCTATTTGGCAGCTGTCGCAGGCATTGGTGTTCGAGGCAGGTGAGCTGGCCATGCCCATTGACCGCGCCAGTTTTCTCCAGGTGAGTCGGCACTAACCAACATATTGTTGAGAGTTCTGAACTGCTTACGTGTGTGTGCATGTGTATTTGTCAACTTTAAATTCACTGATACTTAACGTCTTTGATTAGGCAAGTGACGTGGCACTGAACGGTCTACATTTTTTAGGTGCTCATATGCTTCAGCACATCACGCTGTTAACTTAATTTACCATGCTAGTTAAATAAACCTAGCTGCGAGTTTGTGCATGTCCTGTCATGTCAGCTCCATTCGCACATTTTTAATGTCCAAGTATGGTCCAACTAGCTCACCGGTGTGCATTGTCAAGCTACACTCCAGTTGCTTTGATGCAGGAATCTCTGTGCTCAGCCGGTTGTGCGCCACGCCTTGTGCCTTCACAGCGCATTGTGGTGGACTTCAGCTCACCCAATGTGGCCAAGCCATTCCATGTTGGCCACCTGCGCTCCACAGTACTGGGCCACAGTCTTTGCAACCTGCTGAGCTTTGCTGGGCACCATGTCACTCGGCTCAACTACTTGGGAGATTGGGGCACCCAGTGCGGTATGTTCGGTTCTGCTGATGGCACATAAGGCAGCGTTGAAAAGACGCTTTCACAATCAGTGTATTTTGTCAGTGCTACCTTATGGGGCTGAAACTTGGTGAACAAAGAAACTTTAGAAGAATCAAAGGATTGTGCAACGAGCGATGAAATGGAAAGCAATATGTTTAATATTATGAGACAGGAACAGAGAAGTATGGATGAGAGAGGAAATGGGGGTGGGTGATATCCTAGTTGGGATTAATAGGTAAAAGTGTAGTTGGGCAGGCCATGTGATGCATGGAGCAGATAGCGGGTGGTCTGTTAAAGTAGCAGAATATGTGCCAAGGGTAGAAAACCGCAATTGCTAGCAGCAGATGATTAGGCGGTGTGGTGAGATTACAAAATTTGCTGGCATTGGATGATGAACATTGGCAGACACAAGACAGAGAAGTCTCTGGTAAAGTCCTTAATCCTGTTGTGTACACTAAATAGGTTGATAAGAACAGTGAGAGATTTGTTGTTCTGTATCTGATTATGTTCACTATCACAGTCACATATCTTGTTTCTGTGAGGTTTCTGTGAGTGGCAACTTGGGCTTTGTCCGCTCCTCAGCATTTTCTTTCTTTTTTTCCCTACAATAGCTGTTATTAGGCTCTTCCTCCCACTTGATATGTTGGTTTTGCTCATTGTTGAAAAGAATCCAGAAACTCGCGTAGGTTGGTGCACAGATGCAGTGGTGTAATAAGGTTATCATAGGTTTACTACAATACAATAGAACCTCATTCATAGATTTTGGGAGAAAAATGTGGAAAAAGAACATAACTAACCAGGAAAACGTATGATCCGAAGTTACTAAAAAATATAGCACACTCAAATGTAGCCGAAACATTTGCGAGTCGCTGATGTGAATGAGCTCTTATACCGACTGCGGGGGCTCGGGGTTATAATTTCCTGCTGACGAGTATGAGGTCGTGGGTTCAACTTCTGGCCATGGCAGTTCCATTCTGACAGGGGCAGATAACTCTTGCGCACTTCAAAGAACACCATGCAATCAAAACTAATCTGGAGCCCTCCACTACAGCACCTCTCATAACTACTGTGTTGCCTTGGGGGAATGAGCCCCATCAATCAATATATATAGCTGCCTTGTAACTGAAGATAACAAGTTGTATGCGAAAGTGAGTTTTTAGTTTTGTAGCTCAAGCTGCAGAGTTACTCTTTAGTTTGAGACATGGAAGTGGGATTACACTCTTTTTATGGCTTTGGTGATGGGTGCACTATTGTGACTTGTATTAGATACCATGGTAACCACTGTGGGTGTGGGCAGGTGGGAGAGCGATGAAATCTGTGTTTTTTTATAGTGATGAAGAATTGATGGGTGTTGGGTTAGGAACAGGGTTAGGCTGTAAAATCTGTGAGAAGCAGTTACGCATGCTGTCATCCTACACACTTATTGTTGATGCCCACTGTAAATCTGGAACGCATGGGCAGTCTAGTACATTGTAGGTATATTGTGATTTTGCATTCTGTATTGAAGACAGCACCTAATGTATCAGGAACCTGTGTATTAAGGGAGCACTGATTTGGAAGAGAGTTTGTGTGTGCTTTACAGATATTTTGTATGCATTGTAAAATTATGTTTGTGGTACATATATAGGTACCTGCAATCTTTTGAATTGTATGTTTCTGTCATTGGATTAAGAATGACATAGTAAATAGCATCCCAATATAGAGCAGAGGTGCCCTAGTGACCAGAGACTTATTTGAGGACCTGGTTTATCTGTGTAAGTGCTGTGGATGCAGATGTCCTAGCTCCACCCTGTTCCCACTGCTGCAGGTCTTCTGATAGCTGGTTTCAACAAATATGGCAATAACGAGGAGCTCACTAAGGATCCCCTTAAACACCTCCTTTCAGTAAGTGACCACCTCAAAAAAGCTTTTTCTTGTTTTGGACTTATGTAGTTACCACAGCTGCAAGTTTGAAAACTGAAATACCAGGATTAGAAAGTGGAATCGTGTCTGCTGTTTTGTCAGCTGAGACTAGTTATGAACACAGCAAAGGTTTGCCTGAGTGATTCATGTTAATTTTTACAGCCTGAAACAACAATTGTGGCTCATACCATGTTCATTAATGGATTAGCACAAGTTGAATTGTAAAGTACAGAGCACAGGCTTATGATTTGCACCAAGATTCTAACCACAAAATTGAGTTAGCGATTTCTACTGGGGAAATGAGTCTCTCTGAACTTGCTGTTGACCAGGTCTATGTGGCTGCCAATGCGGAAGCCGAGAAGAACCCTGCGTTTCGTGCTGAGGCTCTTCAGCATTTTACTGACCTTGAAGCTGGTAAGTGCCACTGGCTTCACAGCAGTGATTAGGCAGGAACCTCTGATTTTGCATGATGGTTGTCTCACAGGTCAGCAGGAAGTACTTGACCAGTGGCAACGGTGGCGGCAATTAAGCTTGGATGGCTATGGCCAGCAGTACAAGGTAAGAAGACCCTCTTTGTCTTGTTGCTATAGTAGTAGTAGTGGTAGTAGCAGTAGTATATTTCTTTCTTTCTTGCATACATACACAAGAAAAGGGACTGAAGCAAAAAGGACTTTATGTGCCTGACAAAGGCTTCTGCACTTGTGGTTGACAATAGATATGCATGTCTTACACAAAACACATTTGACACATCATAGAACAACGTGAGTAATAACAAAGTAATATTTCACACTTACAAAAGCAGCTAATAAAAGACACTTCTCATACAGTAGTAAAGAAGGAGAGAGAAAAAAAAAATGTGCACTCGCGTCTACATATGTAAAGGATCCAGTCATATCAATCTCTTTCCTGCTTTTTTTCCCCACCAATACTCTAAACCTATCTTGCTTATCCTAGCTGCTCACTGGTTGATGCTTCCTTCCACTTTAAATCCAAGTGCTTCTAAGATTTACATTACCTACAGGTCCCACTGATATCTTTAGATTACATTCCATTAGGATATGTGCTGAGTGGTCTCCAGATTCCTGCTGTAGCAGGCACATGTCTCATCTTGTTGCGAATGTTTGCTCTGGTATATTTTTGTCCTTAGTTAACCAGCTCGTGCCTCAAATAGCAAGGCACTGCCCTTTGTATGATTATCGTAATGTCAATCTCCATGTCATCCAATCTCCTTGTCTCCATTCTCCAATCTCCTTGTCAATCTCCATGGTGTTTTTTTGTTTCCATTCTTTGCATCCAATTCACTGTTTCTGTTTCTCTCACTTTCTTTTTGATGATTCCAATTTGTCTATTTACACTTTCAATTGTACTGTACTTGGTTGACAACTTTCCTGACCTATTACTCCATTCTGTGTCCACGCTTTTCAGGTACAGATACTTGTGCTCTTTAGCCGCCCATTTATTTTCATCCATGTTCCTGAGCATTTCTTCAAAACTAATTTTGCTTTGTTCTTCTCTGACTTCCAAAGAGGCCCAGCCCATGTCACCCTGCTCTGCCTCATTTGTGGTTTTACTGTGGGCTCCCAAAGCCAACTGGCCTACCAATCAATCTTTGTTAAACATCCAACCCCGACAAGATGTCCGATTTTAAGCACAGAATGGCATTTGCGAACGTTAGCACTAACACCATTAAAGTCCTTTCCAGATTCCACGCACCACCTCATATTTATTGTAGCCCCGCAGTGCTCTGTTTCATTATTGCTGCATTCCGACTTTCCCTTTATTTTCAGATTATTTTGGTGGGTGCTTGAGAAAGTCTTTCCTTCGTTTATGTATGGTATTTATATTGCTTGACTATGGGTATGACTTTCTGTTGAATTGATACCACATAATTACTCGTCTCTTCATTAAAGATAATAATTTACAGCTCCTCTATGCTAAACTTAAGGCCTAGATTTGTTGTTCCGTCGCCACACATATTTGCAAATCTCTGTAAATCTCTTGCATTGCCCACTAGTAGCACTATGTCGTCTGCATACATCAGTCTAAGGACTTTCTGTTTCACCCTTTGCCCATTACGTATGTAAGATAAATCAAACCCTAATTCACTGTTTTCCAGTTATCCTTTCTATGCCCTTAACATAACCGTGAACAACAATGGAGATGGAGGACATCCTTGTTTCAGTCCTTGGTGAATTTCCACCACTTCATTGCATTCCCGGCCTTCTCATACAACTTGTACTCGGTTGTCTCTATATATCTCCCTCAGCAGCTCTACGAAATTGTTATCTATGCCTTTGTGCTTGACAATATACAATAATAATTCCCTGTCCACATTGTTGTAGGCTTCCTTAATATCTAGAAATGCTAGCCATAAAGGTCTAGTGTGAGCTATTGAAATCTCTATGCACTGAGTTAGTACAAATATATTCGCTAAGCTTCTGCCTGGTCTGAACCCATTCTGCAGTTCCCCCAGTAAATCATTTTTCTCCACCCACTTTGACAGTTCTAATTTTATGGCTTGCATTGCCATTCTATATATCACCGACATTATTCTAACTGGCCTGTGTGAGCTCATCTTATCCTTATCACCTTGCCTTTGTAGTCTTCATTTTAGTCACTTGCTCTATGGAATTAGTCAGCAGTGTCTCCCATGTCGTCACCGCCCTCTGCTGGCCACCGGTGGTTCAAGTGTCAGCAAACGAAACTAGACAGTTACTGTGTGACCAGCAGCAATTTCCTTCCATCCTATTTCTTAACGGCGTACTGATACAAAATATATATTGTCATCCACTTTTTTTTCATGTTAGGTGGCTGTCGACTCTATAATTACGATACGAAGCCTCAATTTTTCGAGAGCGCCAGAAATATTTAATTGCAGCACCTTTTAAACAACTCTTTCAAGACGCCCGTCAAGCGCAACGCAGTTTGGATTTGAAAAAGCCGATTCGACATGTCACCAAAAGCGGAGGTGGCGGTCATGTGGTATCAGAACTAAGAGCCCGCCAGTCAACCTGGTGTGGTGTTTGAAGGCCATACAATGACCATGTTGCCAAAAGCTATCAAATCGACCCTTTCAATTGTGTGCTTTTCTCTAAAACGCAGGGGAATAGCTCTCCCCTCTTGTCCCGTCAAGGACTGAATGGACTCAGCTTTCCATACCATGGCCATA
The DNA here is from genome assembly GCF_013339745.2 of Dermacentor silvarum. NCBI lineage: Eukaryota > Metazoa > Arthropoda > Arachnida > Ixodida > Ixodidae > Dermacentor > Dermacentor silvarum. The sequence goes on from NC_051161.1 coordinate 23,487,497, forward strand.
GTGTGTGCATACGTGCCACTGGTATCTGGTACTGCTAAGCTGCCTCAACGGGTTTCGATGAGTGTTCAGTTTCCTTTTTCATGTCCAAAGTCATGCTGCTCTTCGCACGCATTTTAAAATGGTCACTAAAAAGTACTGTAATTCATTATTTGTTGCGCTCTCGAGAATTGAGGCTTCATAGTGCAATTGCTGTGTTGATGGCTATCCAATAAAGCAATAAAAAACAAGACAAAAATTGCCTGTCAGTATTCCTTTAAATAGGTACAATAAACAACCTCTTCCTACTACTTCTCAAGTTAAATTTCGTTGGTGTTCCTCTCCTTCCTTCTCCTGCATATTCATTTGCATGTGTTCACCTTTGTGGCCGTCCCACTGCCTTTTGCCTATTTTATTTTCATATGAAGGTGGGAAGGGGGTTGTATGAGAGATGCCAACAATCTATCAGCGATGAATGATTAAGTCAGCCTTCAGCTGTAGTATATTCTTGGCCGCAGCAAGCGACCTCACAGCTCACAAGGAGGTTTCTTCAAAGCTATTGCTGCATTATCTTCGATGTCGAAATCCTCCATTGACGTTCCCAACGAACCAGAACTTACTTGATGTTCACGTCAACATGCCCCTTTGACGGCGTTAATAGATACTGGAGCCCAGGTGTCCATAATGAGTTATAACCTCCGTGATCGACTGTAGAAGGTTTTTCACGCCTGCTACTACACGAGCCGCACGCGTTGCCGATGGCAGCACTGTTGCCGCCACTGGAATGTGTACTTCCCGGATAAGTATCGCCGACCGCCACGTTCCAGTTCTTTTTACAGTGCTGACCAATTGTCCCCATGACCTAATCCTCGGACTCGACTTTCTTACGGCGCATTCGGCTGCGATCGACTGTTCTGCCAGTACCCTTTGCCTTGACTTCCTCTACTCGCGCATATTCGTGCCGAACTGCTGAACAACTTTAGTACGACCACTTTTGTCTGCCTGCTGACTAAAGCCTTGATTTTCGTTGATTTGCTTTCATCTTTCCCTGTGCCCGACGGTGATTACATTGCCACACCTGTTCCTCATGTCCTTTTGCTGCACAATATCACTGTGCCCCACTGCGTCGTAACCGTCGCCGATAACCGGACATGCCTCCCCGTCGTCAATTTTGGCCTGACAAAGCAAGTTCTACCCCAAAGCATATTGGTTGCAACGCTGCATGCTATAGGAGATGACCACATCACGAGGTTTTCAGTAGACGTCTGCTCCAATTCTTCACCATGTCCACAGGATGCTATTTGCCCTGATGCAACATTTTGTCCTATGATTGCTGTGGACCTATTGCCTGAACAAGCAGCAGCTCTGTGTCGCCTTTTGGTTTCCTACCACGACATCTTCGACCTCAACAATCGATAGTTGGGCCAGACTTCAATTGTTAAGCATCACATAAATACTTGTGAAGCCAGTCCTATTCATGGCCAGCCATATCGAGTTTCTGCTTCAGAGCGTAAGGTTATTCAAGATGAAGTGAACAAGATGCTTGCCAAAGGCATTGTTGAACCCTCGTCGAGCCCTTGGGCGTCGCCCGTTGTGCTTGTTAAAAACAAAGATGGCTTATGGTATTTCTGTGTAGGTTATCGTCATCTAAACCAAATTACCAAAAAAGACATCTACCCCTTGCCTCGCATTGATGGCGCCCTCGATTGTCTCCACGGTGCCACCTACATTTCGTCAGTAGACCTTTGGTCTGGTTATTGGCAAATTTCTGTGGATGAAACGGACCAAGAGAAGACCCCATTTGTCACCCCTGATGGTCTATATCAATTCAAAGTTATGTCATTCGGTCTATGCAACGCCTCAGCAACATTCAAACGTATGATGGACTCTTTGCTTCAAGGGTTCATATGGTCAACATGCCTCCGCTATCTAGACGACGTTCTCATATTTTCGCCTACATTTCGAGATGCACCTTGAGCGTTTATCAGCTGTTCTTCAAGTCTTCCGCGAGGCTGGGATCCAACTAAATTCATCGAAGTGTCACTTCGGTTGTCGGAAGATTACAGTGCTGCGCCACCTCATTGTCGCTTCCAGTATTCAACCAAACCCGGAGAATATTTGTGCTGTCACGGTCTTTTCCTGTACCTCAGTCTGTCAAAGACATCCAAAGTTTCGTAGGACTCTGCTCCTACTTCCGACGGCTCATTAAAGACTTTCGCAGCGATTGCCCGACCACTTACTGATCTTCTGAAGAAGGACATGCCATTTACGTGGGGTCGCGCTCAAACTGCTGCGTTTGCCCACCTGACCAACATTCTCACCACACCACCTATACTGGCCTACTTTGAGCCGTCCTCTCCTACAGAGGTCCGTACCAATGCCAGTGGTCATGGTATCGGAGCCGTCTTAGCCCAACGCCAACAGGGTCAAGATCGTGTTATCGCCTACGCTAGCCATCTCCTCACAGCAGCAGAGCGCAACTGTTCGATTACAGATCGTTAATGCCTGGCTCTCGTCTGGGCGGTTTCCAAATTCCGCCCGTACTTGTATGGCATGCACTCTCTGTAATCACTGTAATCCTACCTGTAATCACGATAGGATCTTCACTCAAGGATCCTACCAGCCGGCTTGTTCGCTGGGCTCTGCGGCTGCAAGAATATTCCTATGCAGTAGTGTACAAGTCGGGCCGCCTACATCAAGACGCAGACTGTTTATCACGCTATCCAGTGGAAGAATCCACCCGCTTACCCTGACACTGATGCCGACACTGGCATTTTCTCCATTTCTCACCTGCTACACGTCGCCGACGAGCAACGCCGTGATGCCACCTTGTGCGCCCTCATTGATCGCTTGAAATCTTCGCCTTCGGATTCGTTCCCTTCACTTGTTTGTTCTCCAAGACGGTGTACTATACCACCACAACGTACGCCCCGATGGTCCTGCCCTACTCCTCGTCATTCCTAAGCACCTCCGGTCAGCTGTTCTGCAAGAACTTCACGACTTACCAACGGCAGGTCACCTTGGCGTCTCCCGCACCTATGACCGGATTCGCCGACGCTTCTTTTTGCCAGGCCTTGGCCGCTCCATCCGGAAATACGTTGCGGCGTGTGAGAAATGTCAGCACCGAAAAACATCATCGACGCTCCGTGCCGCGTGCCTTCAATCGCTCGACATTCCTTAGGAGCCGTTCTTTCGCGTTGGCTTGGACTTACTTGGCCCTTTCCCTCTATCAACGTCTGGCGGCAGGTGGGTCGCTGTGGCGACAGATTACGCCACGCGCTACGCCATCACCAGAGCGCTTCCAACGAGCTGCGCTGATTTCTTTTACGCAACGTGATTCTGCAGCATGGAGCTCCACACCAACTGCTCTCTGACCGTGGTTGGACATTCTTTTCTAAAGTCATCGCCGACATCCTTAAGTCCTGCTCAACCAGGCACAAGATTACTACGTCTTACAACCACACACTAATGGTCTCACGGAGCATCTGAATCGAACCCTGACAGACATGCTTGCAAAGTATGTCTCATCCGACCATACTGATTGGGACCTTGCCCTACCCTATGTCCCATTTGCCTCCAATTCTTCGCGTCACGACACTGCTGGTTATTCCCCATTATTTCTGTTGTTCGGCCGAGAACCCACATTGCCAATGGACACTTCCCTTCCATCCGCCGCAGCAGAGACCAACGAATATGCACTTGACGCCATCACTAGGGCAGCCCAAGCACGCGAAATTGCCCGCGCCTGTCTCCCTGACTTCCCAAGAGAACCTAATAGCGTTTGTACGATCGTCAACACAGAAATGTCCACTTCTCGTCCTGGATCTCTCGTACTCCTGTGGTCCCCGACTCATCACATTGGCCTGTCAGCAAAACTCCTGTCTCGGTACACAGGTCCATATCGAGTGCTGCGTTCCATGACTCCAGTTACTTATGAAATCGCCCGAGTCAGTACCAGTGCCTCATCTGCACCAAATTTCACTGACTTTTTGCATGTCGCATGCCTCAAACCGTATTACTCTCTGTTACCACCGATATTTAGACACACTGGGACGGTGCTTCTGCCGCCCAGGATGCAATGATACATGCATATTGTGTGTTTCTTGTGGACGATGCGCGCGGGCGCCCCGACGAAGAAGACGAACTGCTTGCTCTCGAGCTGTCAGCTGAACTGGCCAGCGCCGCAGTTGTCTCTTGTAAGTATACTTTGATTTAGTCTCCTATGCTTAATGTTTAGTTCGCGTAACACTATTAAAGGAAAAGCCTATTTTTACCACAATTTGATCACCTAGTAATACACACCGGTACGAACATCGACGTGACAGGGGCTCTCAAGGAGCTGGTGTGACTGTTCTGGCAAAGCATTCTGTCGATGTTACTGCCAGTGATCAAATCGCTGATTGTGAAAGTCAGCTGCTCAACGTGTGTTTTTGTGGGATTAGATTTTTTTCTTTGTGCAGTGTACTGCTCTCCTGAGGCAAGTGATGTGTACTTGTCAAAACTGTACGACCACTTACTCAGTCAATGGGATAGAAATGTTACTGTGACGGTTGATCTTTACCTTCTTGCAATTAATGGGGAACAGCTGAAGTATGGATGTTCTAAAGCAATTGATGTCAGCTTTTATATGATGTTCTGTCTGAATTTGGAGCAGATGTTGCGGCAGTGCACGCGTGGTAGATCCATTTTCGATCTGCTTTTATAACAGAAATATTTAATGGCACCTTGGCATCAGTGCAGCAGGGAATTTCAGATCATGATTGATCCATTTTTATTGTGATAGCAATTATATGAACACTCCAGGCGGATTTCTGCCGTCGCCCTGAGGTTCCGTATAAAGTCCAAGGGCTATAACATTGTCACCGTGCGCCGCATGCTGTATGTGCGAGTGAAAGCGTATGAGGGTGAGCCGGTGATCGCGGCTCAATCTCGTGCATGCAAGGGAGGGGAGTGGGAAGGAAGCGCACTGTCTACCAGTCGCGTGCAACGCTTCGGAAGGAGGGTAGGAAGGGGGCATTCTACTCCGGGCCGCTGTATCTTGAAGGCCATCTGCAACGTTTTACTCCGGACGACCCAAGCGGCCGCACGCGCCCTCCCGCAAGGCTCTAATGGAGGGGGGGGGGGATTGCATTATACTTTGCGCACGCCCACTCGGGCTGCTTTATCTTGAAAGCCATCTTCAGCGGGGCCAGAGTCCATCCTACGCTGTGTTTTCACGGCTTGTTTCGCATTGATACGAGCGGTGGAACGAAGGTCAATTTGCTTGCTCCTGCTGCCGTGTTTACTCACTTCATCTTTTTGACAGCGAGTTTCCGCAGTCATCGAGTGAGATGCTTTCATGTTTGCCTGTGCTTGCGTGACAACATGCTTATTAATTTAGTTAGTATGCCCATGTTTACAAGTTTATACGGTCGATAAAACTACTATGCTTACTTCGTATAGCTGTCCACTAATTTGCCATCGCATTCGATACTTCGCGTTTCGGGCGAAACTGCAATTTTTTTTTTTCTGTGAATGACTTGGTAGACTTGATTCATGGTGGCATTTGCATTCACCTGTTCGTGGATTATTCTGTTGTTTTTAAGGAAATCGATACTCGAAATAACCATATAATACTACAAGAAAACCTACAAGCAATTGGAGACTAGTGTACTCGATGAGACATGGAAATAGATGGAGAGAATAGTGTAATTCTGTGTATTACGCGAAATAAAACGCCGTAGCACACTTACATACTCCTTTAACCAGCGTGAAACACTGGAAGTAAATATATGCAAGTGCCTTCGAATTACAGTGAATAACAAACTTACCTGGTCATCACATATATAGGCTATTTGTACTTCTGCACCACTAAAGTTGTGGCTTTTTTTTATTTTTTTTTCAAAAAGAAACTTAGAATGGAACGTCCTAGCCTTTTAATCTTCCGGCGTATACATACTTGCATCAGGGCTAAGCTTGGATATGCTTCAGTCGTATTGGACCCCCACCGCAAGAGCGATATTCAAGAGCTTGAACATGTGCAAAGAAAAGCAGTGTGTTTTATTTTTAATAAGTATGGAATGACCGACTCACCCTTCTTATTAATGAGCCAACATAACATCCCATCTTTCGAATCCTGCAGAAGGGTCAGTTGACTGGTCTTCTTACACAACTGTCTTGCAGGAAATATAAAGTTGAAAATGCCAAACTGCGTACGACCCCACACTGCTAGGACAACTAGATGTACCCATATAATTGCAATTGCTCCAATTTTTGCAAGAACGAATGTATATAAATACAGATTTTTCCTAAACCAGTGTCATAAGTCCACTGTTTTTGATGCAAGTAACTTTGTACATGAACTGGGACGTATGTATTTGGATTGTAATTAATGTATTATGTCTTGCTTGTATGGGCCCACCTGCATGGACCATAAGGTGGTCAGCAGTATTGATAAATAAATAAATAAAATTAATTAATAAATTAAGGATACTGCCTTCCCTGATCCCTTTGCAAAATTTACTATTGTGCTCTTTCTCTTTGCAAGCATTACAAAAACTACCCTTTTTTTTAAATATAAAATGCAAAGGCATGGAGAGCAGGCCAGCAGAGTTTTGTCCGAAAAACTTGCCCTGAATCCTTAGCTTGTAAACCAACTGTATTCTTACTATTCATTGTTTAGCAAGAACAATGCATCCAAAAGTGGTTGCACAAACATGTTCCATGGTTTTTACACCGTTGGTGCTGATTCTGTTCAAATGTGTTTCTGTGATACCTCATTACAGCGCTTGGGTGTATCCTTTGATGTGCTGGATGCAGAATCCAGGCACAGTCATGCTGCTCTTGACCTATTGGAGCGGCTGCGAGCGGAGGAAAAGCTCACTTCTCGAGGGTTTGTACATTTGCTCACTGTACTTGAGGGGTTGTGATCCAACGAAATCAAAGCGAGCAAGGTGCACATTGTTTTATAGCTGTGGAATCTGTAGGGCCTGGAAAACTCAGCTTACAGCAGACACATTCTTTGTTAATTCCTTCTGTGCCACGCTATTATCCCTAGTTCTGACGAAAAATTACCATATTCTTTTTATTATGAATTTTTAAAAAATAAACCATACAGACAATATTGTATGAATTTATTTATTAAAATTCTCAACCGTTACTACAAAAGTGAAGCCTAATGTTACTACACTATATCCGCGTAATAGGTATGAAAAGAAAGCACAACACTCGCTGTTCGACTCCAATGGGTCACCTATGTTCTCAACATCAAACATTTTACCTGGAGGTGCCAAAAACAGGAGGCGAGGCAGATATACACACGCATTGTTTACATTAAGTTCATATCATGGCCTTGCGGCGTCCAAGTCACCAGGGGTAGATATTCTGTAAGTGTCCACCTAACGGACATGTCCGTTTTGTCAACTGCTGAAGTTCTGATTGGCTGTGATAGGGTATGCATCAGAACGAGGCAGGCACTCCAGCCAATCAGCACTTCAGCAGCAGACGAAATAGACATGTCCACAAGCTGGACACTTACAGAATACCCCCTCTGAAGTACTGCTCTCACTTTCGTTTTCACTCTCAGACAGAGCTGAGTGCATCAAGAAACTCAATGTCGTTTTTCCTTGAGTAATTGAATGCTTCATTTTCGGAATCACTTGATTTTTTTTGCTGAAGTCGGCCTTCCTTTTCTACGATGTAGCCATAAAGACCACAGCACATTTTATTCTCGTCTAGAAAAAACTCGCTCCTTGCACTGCTTGATGTAATGAGTGCTGCCATCTACCAGAAGCTAGACAAAGCACTCAGGCAAAATCATCTCATCCATGGCATTGCAAGAAGAATGAAAAATACCATAGAGGAGCTTAGCTTGTACTTGGGTGTTTTCACACCCACTGTGGTTGCTTAGTGGTTATAGTGTTGGGCTGCTAAGCAGGAGGTCATGGGATCAAATCCCGGCCACGGCGATCGCATTTTGATGGGGGGCAAAATGTGACAACACCCGTGTACTTAGATTTAGGCGCACGTTGCAGAACCCTAGCAGAAATTATTCCAGAGTGCCCCACTACGGTGGCGTGCCTCATAATCGAATCGTGGTTTTGGAACATAAAACCCCATAATTTAATTTAATTTTCTTTTTGGGGTGTTTTCACCAGAAATTCATGGACAAGTACCCAGCTTGTGCATGGCATGTAAAGGGTTAAAATAGCAAGTGATTCGCTGGTTTTGCCATGGTTAGTTCTGAAAGTGGTGTGCTGAAAGCGGTCAAATTGGTTATCGGTCTTGTGGAATGTTTTACCATTTCTCTCAATAATTTACAAAATATGGTAGATAAACGCTGGACATGAGATGATCTTATGATAAAATAATCACGCATGTGATGCAAGGCAAGGCTTCAGTAACTAACATAATTCTCACTACTCATTGTACAAGTATGCTGTGCAGCCTTTGACCAATGTGGTTGTCATTGTTAGAGACTGCAACAGGTGGCAACAGGTGCAGTTTGTCTTCTTTTTGAAGGACAGTGAGTGTCATGCATGAACTGCTTTCCTGTAATCTGCACTTCCCCAGTGCTTGTCAAATTCCAGTGTGCACATTCACATATTCTATAGTGGTGTGCAATATGCCCTGCTTTTGTTGATTGCTTTATCTGCACATAGTGACACTTGCGAATCCAGCATTGACAACATTTGTAATGCAGATACCATTATTACTAGCATGTGGCTAATGCCAGAGTCACTCAGTTAATAGTAATAGCAGTGTGTGACACAGCTTTTAGACCACCTCTTTATTTGTAGCTGTGCTTGATGTGGCTTGCAGTGATGGCGTCTTGGGCATCGAATGTCAGGAGTTTGTCCCGCTTGCCAGGAGCTCCGGTGCCAGCCTTTATCTGACTAGGTATGTGATAATAGAGAGTCTTAACTTGTTCATAAATTGCCCATAAGCTTGTTACTGTTTACGGATTACCATTGAGTATGACGTCCACAGAAAGGACGTCGTACCCACCATGGTGGCTCAAGAGCCATGGCGTACTGCTGCTGAGTGTGAGGTCACGGGTTTGATTCCCGGCCTTAGTAGCCATGTTCCAGCGGCAGCAGAGTGAAAAATGCTTGTCTACTTAGGTTTAGGTGGTCGAAATTAATGGAGGTCTCATTATGGCATCCTTTTTAGGGGCATTAAACACCGTAACTTTATTTATTTTTAGAAAAAATTATAGTTCAGATAGGTGGACAAGTCAAGCATGGCAAGAAAATGGTGCTTTCTGCATTCTGGCACTTTTTGTCACTCTTGGGCGGCTCACTGTCGCTTCCGCTTCTGGAACCACTCAGACCACACTTCTCCGGGATGAGATTCAGCATACGGTCCCAGGAATTTGATGAGCCTTCTTGCAAACTCCCAAGTGCTCTCTTTGCATTGGGCTTGAGAACAGTCATACAGTGCTTGTATGTATTTCTGATCCAGAGATGTGGTGGCTGCCTTGGAGCGGAAGGAGAGGTATGACTTTGACTGGGCCTACTATGTGGTAAGTACCTGGGAGTGTAGCGATAGTGTGCTCAAATGATTTCATGCATTGTGTTAGCAAGGAGTAGTTGTATGACATTTGCAGAGCTTTTCATCAAGCAACATGTGACAACATACTGTGAGTAGCGGTTCCAGAACACACTGCAAAGCTGGTGCAGCAGTAGGAAGGAGTACTAAACGTGGCTGGCAGCTTTTGCTTTGATTTCATTACGTCTCAATATGCAAAATGCGCTGTTTAAGATTAAGAAACATTATTCACACAAAAGAAAGAAAAGTAATTATTCCACAGAGGGTTGAACTGAGAAGAATAGAGCAGTCATAGTTCTTTTTTTTTTTTCTTATTTTTCATAGGCACACACAATTAGTCCCTGTTCGCTTGCATGGAGATACTGAGCTTGTGTTATCACATGCTTGCTTACAGTTCAAAGTTACCCTTACCTATACAGCACAGGGATAAAAATAAGAGGTTTTAAGGTTTGCACCAATATAAGGCAACTGTTTGTTTTGTTGGTTTTTGCAGGTTTACCAGTTTGAGAAAGCATGCTGCGTTATATTCGGAACCATGCTCCAAACATAGTAACACAACATTATACTCCACCCCGACTTCATGTTTTAAAATTCGGCGAGCTCAGCCACTAGGCGAGTAAGCCTTGTGGAAGAGAAAGCCTTTCGGTCATAGTGTTCAAAGGGCATTCCAAGTTGTTCTTGAAGGTGCTGTCGATACCAAAAGTTTCACGGAGCTTTCCAGAGCATGGGTATCGTAGAAAAATCGAATATACGTGTAGTTTGTTCTTCCAGCGTGCAAAGAAAGCCCAGCTGTATTTTGTTCATGGATGCGAAGTTAAAAATAAAAATGAAATTCTTGGGTTTCATGTGCCAAAACCAAGATCTGATTATAAGGCACGCCGTAGTGGGGGACTCTGGATTAATTTTGACTGCCTGAGGTTCTTTAACGTGTACCCAATGCACGGTACACGGGCATTTTCGCATTTCGCCCCCATCAAAATGCAGCCACTGCGACCAGGGTTCGATCTTGCAACCTCATGCTTAGCAGCGCAACACCAAAGCCACAAAGCAACCACACCGGGTGTGGATACAAAGTTGCACTGTATAGTCACACATACTAGTTCAGATTGCCACTTGATTTCCAGGCTGCATGCCTAGGCCTCTGTTGAAATTAAACATTTCCACAGGTGCTGTGCCTTTGCAAACTTCTTTTTTTATGGAAAAGTTTGCCCTGCGGCATAAAACGTTTAAAATTTTAAAGATGATTGCCTTTGACAGTTAAATAGACAGAACTCTTTTAACCAAAAAACACTTGTGTTCCACTATGGCGCTGTTTCCATAGCTCAATGATTTGCGGTGCTCGGCTTATGAAGATTGCTTTTGAATTGGTTGTTACTATAAGATGGTGTGCCTCTAATGACTTGTGTGTGCAGGTGGATCGTTCACAGGCAGAACACTTTCGACGGTTGGCACTGGTGCTGGAGCAACTGGGTGTGGAGTGGTCAGACCGGGTGCAGCACGTGCCTTTTGGTCGCATCCGGGGCATCAGCAGCCGCAAAGGCATCGGCGAGGGAATGTTGCTGGATGACTTGTTGAACGAAGCTGTGCATCGTGCCCGCCAATCCATGGAGCAGGCACCCAGTATGTAGCCTTCACTAGCTACAAATTTAAGGGCAAAGTTGGGGCGCAGTTACACACAAATGTTGCCTTGAGGTGCAGCTTCACAGGCAGTGGGAGGTGCATTGCCTTTAAGTCGCACCACATTTCTGCACAAAACATTAAAATTAATAGACCATCTATTTGTAAGGATGGTAATTTAACCGAAGTAGGTAAGCAGTGGAAAATATGGTCATTAATTAATTAATTGTTTCTAGAGGTCCGCTTTGTGCAAAAACAGTTATAACAAGTTACTTTTACAAAAGTTTGAATATATGCTGTTATTTGCTCTGGTTACAGCCATCGACTATCTTTTCTTTCATATCTGGGGCTCTAAAGGCGACACTGGTTATATGCGTGAAATGCAGTATACCACTAAATCTGCAGCAATTGTGGGTTTAAGGGTGTTACTTACTTGTCTTACTATTCTGCTATGCTCAGTGGTACACATTTGAAGCTATGTGTTGTGCATACTACATTGTGGACAGTGTGTGCATCTGGTCTTGCTGCCATCTGACGGTGTCAGCCATGGGGCACCACACACTTTATGTGCCTTGGAACTTCAAGGTCCTATCGATGACTTGCACATGACATCATGATGCTGTATTGAAGCACCATTCACCGCCTCCACAGCATTGCTAGTGCGGAGACTGGCTGCATGTGGTTGAGCATTACAGCCTCAATGACTTCAGTGCAAGTGACCTATTAGTGCACATGATAACAAGCATAACTTGTATCATGTACAGAAAATGATACGACCTTGTAACCACTGGGTGGATTTTAGTTTAGCGTTGCACCTGTCGGGCTTTATCGAGTCGCTGGGCAGCTTGCGCAGCACAAGTTCCTTACTCAATGCATGGAGAACCTTTTGGGCAGTGCAACAGGTGTTAATCCACTTAGACTTTGTGCTTGCCAAATTCTGGATGCTATAATATTGATTCTGCAGTCTGTTACCACCAAAGTAAACAAAGATGGGTGAAAATTTCTATAGGCTGTTGAATCATCATATTTGATATATCAAAATTTTAATAAATAGAATTGTTCTCCCCTTTTTTTTTTCAATTTCGATACATAAGGTCTTCACTCTATTCAAAGAAAAAAGTGGCGAAACACATCTAACGATAACTGTCGACGGCAAAGCAGTAAGGATTGCATCAATATAGCGACACAACGTATTGCCACCGTCAAAACGAGTTATACATGAGGCGTGTACTGCAGAGAGATTCCTATTTCACACTTCCCTAAGAACACTCGGCGCCATCTAGTGCCACCGCCGCAAAGCCTGCCCATGACCTCTGAGATGCGTGGTGCGCCGGTGCGTGCTGGTGCTGAGAAACGCGTCATGCAACAACTGGGCTCCTCTCTTGCACTTATTTCTGGACACGCTGCACCATCTAACAGCACTGCTGAGAAGTCCGCATGCGGCCTCCGAGACCAGAAGCATGGTGTGCTGGTGCAAGCGAATGCTGATAATTGTTACCTTGCTTGGTGAACACTCAGTGGCACGTACTCAGTGACTCAAGTTGGCGCGAGGTTCATTGAAGAGTGGCACATACCCAGTGCTCTAGGTCTGCGTCGAAGGAATTCTTCGAACAGCGGTACCTACCCAGTCCTGCGTCTAAGCGACCCATGTTGGCGTGAAAGAGGTTCGGTAAAGGAGAGGCATGTATGTACACATTGGCATACACTCAGTCACCCAAGTTGGTCCGAGGGTTAGTTTCGAACCCTGTGACCTCAGCACAGCAGCCTGATGCGATAGCCATTCAACCGTGGACTACCCAGTGGCCTAGGCAGAAAAACGGCTAGGTACAAACATACGTAGGATAGATAGCCCCTGGAAAGTGCGTGAGGTACCCAAAGAATGCTAACATGTTAAAAAGCTCACCTCACTTTCTTGTGATGTCCTGGATATGCATGCAGCTAATAAATTAGGTGAGTGAGCATTTTGAGGAAGGCAAAGAGTTCAAGGAACAGCCATGTCATTTTATCACTGTGCAGTAGAGGATTCTGTTCTTTTTTTCCTCCCCCACATTATGAGCTACTCGGTGGCGTAGTTCATAATGGGAATGGCCACCAAGTTGAAATAAAAGGTGCACATTGGTTTTCTGCAGCGACGCGGGTGAAGGAGGAGATGAATGCCCAGTTTGTGGCGGAACAACTAGGGCTCGGCAGCCGTCGTAGTGAATTTTCTTCGTGGTCGGCGAAACCGGGACATCACTTTTGACTGGCATCAGGCACTGCACGCAGCTGGTGACTCAGGTGTTTCACTGCAGTACGCACATGCCAGGCTATGTAGGTAAGTTCTGCCTCTCAGGTGCCTCAGACGATGTGCAACTTTTCTGGCTATCAGTGTTTCCTTTCCCTTTCATGTATGCGAGAATTCTGAATGGCAAATTCAATATCCTGCTATTCAACTTAGTCCTTGGATCATGCAGTTGCTGTTCACTACTTTGAATAATACATTTTGGTAATTTTTAAAAATAATCTGCACTGGCATCATAATGGTTGACAAAAGGGTGACAAGCGAGAGCCGAGGGAGAACAGGGAGAGGGCGTAGTGCACCTCTCCCACGTCTACGCCGGCTCTCGAAGCATCCGCAACGTGCAAATGCGACGACGTGAGTATGTGGGAGAAAATGGGCGTGTGTGCCCCCCGCAGTATAAAATGTAATTTAAAAAAAATTGCTATTCGCACACCTTTAATGTTTTTTGTAAGGGACATGTACAGGTGGCACAAAACATAACTAGTAGAACATGACCTTGCAGTCAAATCTATCTTTTTCAGCTTGACAGAAACTATAAAAAATTGCAAGACCAGGCTGAGCTCGCCCTTTTTCCCAGTTTCTTCTAGCTTACGGCAGTTCTACTTTTTTTTTAAATTATTTTGATGTAACTGCCACCTTGATGTAACTGCCACCAGGATGCAAGGTAAACCCTTTCATCCTGAATGCAAGGGTCTACCTTGCATTCATAACTGTGCTTCTACTATATCATGACTTTCCTTTCTCGATTTAAAGTTTTAATATGTGACGAGCTCAGCCACTAGGCTACTAAGCACTGCCAGGAAGCCAATTTTTCTGTAGTAAGGACAATACAGGTGTGCATATGCATGGAAGGGAGCGCGGCTTGTGAGAAAGTGACAGTGCAAGAAAAGAAAAAGGAGGTCATCACGTGAAGTGGTCAGCGGGTGAATGCCTTGGTGCAATGCTCGTGTGCTGGGTGTCATCTGAACAAGCAAAGCTGCCTTGGAGTGCATGCAACTCCCTCTTGCATGACAAAGCATCACCCACTTCGCAGTTCACTTCAAACACTTTAATGCACGGTTCTGACTGGGTGTATTATGTCATCTGTGTATTTTCTCCATCTGTACGACTGTTCATCTTGGACCACATCACGGCCTTGTGTATGTGTTCGGAACACGTTATACGCGTGTGTGTCAGGACTCCATATAGGGTGCAGTGCAATCTGTCCTTGCGTTTTGTCTCAATGTTCCAGCGTGTCTAGGACTATGTGTGGACTTCGTGTACTCCCTTAACTAACTCAGCTCTAAATTTTCTAGACCTGTGATGATAATATTTTACAATATTTTTTATTATTAGTATTACATGAAAAGGACTTGCTGTCACCATTGTAGATGGCTTGATCTCTTCCTTTTATTTTCATTAAAAAGAAAAGAAAAAAAAAGGGGAACATCTTCGCATCTTGCGCCCATGCGGGCCACGGTGCATGCACACGCTTACGCTCACTGGACAGCAGACCACAGATCATCCTGTGCAGTGGCCTTCTACTTATTCACTGCTGCGATTGCATCAGATGTTCTTAGCTAGCCTTATAATTATAATATCTTGTTTCTCTTTCTCAACTGGGGAAAGCTCCTCTTTGTGTTATATTCGTCAGCATATTGTTAATATTGTGCCACTTGTACTAGTGCAAGTGTGGTATTGCTTGTGCTGCTCACATTAGCTGCTGGGTACAATGCTCAGAGTTCTGTAAAGGCTGCTTTGTGGTGTTCCATAGCATCCACAGCGTCTGCTAGTTCTGTGCCATGAAATTAAAATTTGGAGGTATTGTATCTATCCCTGGGGATGCATTTATAGGATGTACATGGGTGAAGTATGCATGTTGTCTGACTGGTACAAATATTGTAAATTCACACATTATACTCTTTGAAGGTGTAGCAGGTAGAGTGAGGCCTGTGTAAAGTAGTAAGGGTGAGTTTTTATGAATGTGATTCTTGGAACACCTGCACTACCCTACTGTGCACCATAATTCTTTTTGATGTCGAAGACCATCACTAGAATAGGAATGTTGCCTTTCTGGCATTGATAGTACATGGTTAATCAGAGTGACAGTTTACTGTCACATCAGTATATCAGCTGTTGCGATACATTTGGCAGAGTCCATGAAGTGCTGTCCTAGACAGCTGTGGCAGCCAGCCAAATGTACTCCTTTTTCCAGCCTTGAGGAGAAGGCCGGGTTGCCAGTAGAAACGGAAGCTGCTGTGGACCTCCTGCAAGAACCTTGTGCACTTGCTCTGGCTGTCCAGGTAGCCAGGTGAGGCCTGCACCTCTATCCATGTTGCTTTATTATTAGAGCTGCTCTGTATGCCTTGGACAGGGCTGCTTAAGGCATTTATTGTAATAGGACACACCGGGAGTGCTTTGTGTAATGTCTAAATGCTAAGCATCAGTGTGGACCAAGGTAGCTGCAGTTCTGCATGTTGTCTGTGAACCTTTTGTTTAGTATGTGTCACACACAAATATTTTAAAATCATGAGTGCATAAAATGAGCTGTTCAGTATTTGAGTATTAGACCACAATTTTCCACTATTGTTTAATAATCGTGCTGAGCATAACATAGACCCCAAAGGAAGTGACAAGGTTAATGATGCGAGAGCTTGCATTATTATTCTTGTGCCTTCTCTTAGTCCTTGTGTGTGCTGTGCTGTCGACAATAATCAAGTTAAATTCAGGGGTTTTAACACTCCAAAGCAACAAGCAGGCTATGAGAGACACCGTGGTCAGGTGCTCTGTAATAAGTTCGACCACCTGGGGTTCCTATGCACCTTAGTCTAAGTAAACAAGTGTTTTTGCATTCCACCCCCATCAGATTGCAGCCATCTCAGCTGGGAATCGAACCTGAGGGCATGCTTGAGGGCATGCTTAGTAGCACAAATCCTGTGTACAATTGTAAGAGTACAGCTAATGTCACATTATAACTTGAATACCCTTTGAGCACCTGAAATGTTCCAGCTGCAGATGGTGCTGAAGTTTACCAGCAGATGGCACTGAAGTTTACCATTAACAGGGATGATGCAATTGTTTAGTTGATCTCTCACCTTTTCGAAATCACAGATCATTTTTATAGCCAATACATTTTCAATTGAAGCTGTTGTCTGTGTATGTGTAGAGTCTGATGGCAGCTGTACATCAGCTTGCCTGCACATACCTAAAGCTAAATTCAACCTCATGCATGCACTCTGGTGGAGTGTTCAGAAAGCTTGCACTGCTGCAGTCACAAGGGGCGCTGATTTCACACAATTTCATGTGAAATACCTTGTCGCCTCCCTGCAGGTTTGAAGAGGTGGTATGCAGTGCAGTTGACCAGCTGGAGCCCTGCATTGTAGCACAGTACCTGTTCGCTCTTAGGTAGGTAACCTATCCTGTATTGTTGTGGCTGCTTGCTTCCTTGCAGATGACACTATAGATGAACTGACCCTACTTTCACTTCCCAACCCATGAATGACAGTGCAAATACATCGGGATGTGGCACTCTTCCACTCATTGCTTCCAGCTAACAGCATCAGCCACTTCTTCTTGCTGCACACATTTCAATTAGTGAGCGACTTGAATTGGATTGAAGCTCGTTGTTGCATGACTAAGGCATTTTCCCGTCAGCATACGGTCTATTCCCATTACAAAGGATCTGCATACAACATACTTTCTGGTAAAACTGACCATTCTTCTCAGTAAGTTTCGTCTGCCTACATTATTAATGCAGTTAATCCTGCTTTTAATGGACCCGACTTTAGCAGGCTATCGGCTACAGTGGACACAATTTTGGGCAAATATTGTGTAGAGGAGGCGTATACAATGTACCTTGCAGCTGCGATGCATGCATGCGGCAGTGCACTGCACGCAACTTTTTCCGGCCATTGCGAAAAGTGTGAGAATAACTTGAAAGGAACACATTAGTGGCAAGCTTCCTGTAACGGTGTTTCATACAAAGCGTCACCGGCAACAGAGTTTTCGGGACGACCATGCAAGTGGCTCACCGCCACGCACCAGTGTCTGTCGAGGGTACCACGAGGCCTAACCCGCTTCACTTCGAAGTGGTAGTGCACAGCACTTCAAAAACAACCACTGACAATATCTTGAGAACACCTTGTTTCTCATCGCATCAATTCACACATTAAAGAAAATAGATGGCGCCTATTCACAGCATACAAGCTGCGAAGCGCAGTGATCGAGTCTCGTCTTGCATATAGTGCAGTACAGTGTGGCAGCCGGATGTAGGCTCTGAGCATATCACAGCTCTCACTCATGCTAGAGGTTCGACAGTTATCGCGTGTCGCAAAACATAAAGTTAAGACATCAGCATATTCTATTGACCATTGTTTTGTGTGAAAAACAGACTAGCCTCTGCTTGTTTCAGCGGCGATGGCAATGCAGCTGGGCCAGCTTGCTGGCCTGGAGGAGAGCTGGCCACAATGACAGAAATATTATTTAAACCTATTTTTCCCCGACAGGAAAGTCTTGCCATTGTGTAGGAAGATTGGGAAAACTGCAATTTGTCAGCGGCTAGTGTCTGGAAAACAGCGGACAGTGCGATATGCCGCTAGTGCATCTGTACGATTACTGCGTAAATGTTTTTACTTATTTATTTATTTTACTTTCAATTTTTTATTGTTCTTGCGATTGTCTCCAGATTCAATAATAAAACATTAGACGGTGGTATATGTGAAGTTTCGTCTTTCCACAACATGCCGGGCGGGCCTAATTTTGGATGGAACGGACTTTGGCTATAACAGACCCTTCTCGTCGAATTATTACAGTCTGTTGTAATGAGTGTTGACTGTATTGGTATTTTTTGATGAGAATCCCAATGATGATTTGGCTTTCAGCCATGTAGTGAATCTCTTCATGCGGACTGAGTGAGCACCACGGGAACAGGTGGTCCCATGATATGCAATCTGCAATCTCACATCACGATTCACCCTGTTGTGTGAATCCAGCTTAAAGCACCCAACATGTGCACACTTTCCGGAGCCAGTGCACATTGGCCGCTGCCACTGTGCACGTTTTATTCGGGAGGCATGATTTTTTTTTTTCCTGTATCTTGTTTAATTTGACTCACTAGATAATTTATCAATTTTGTCGGTCCCGTTAGGGTCAAATTAACAGAAGTCGATTTTATTAGTGTGCAGTTTATTTTTATTTACCTATTTATTTTATTTCTAATTTTACCTTACATTATTTTTTTATTTTGTTTTAGTTACAGTATATGATGCATTTGGACAAACCCATAGTGTGTACTTTTGTTTGAGGGCCCATTCTGTTGTTTTCTGTGGGGACAAGTTTTGAGAATCCAAAGTCGGGAATAGCCACAAAGGTCAAATGAAGGGCACAAGAACAAACTTATGTTCACTGTTTATCTATTCTATGATGAGAAAAAGAAGGCCTGTGTGATGTGTATTTATATATGACAGCCCGTGTACTATAATTTGGCACATGGGAGACCCCATCCCCTCCTCTCGCCTCCAATTTACTGGTGCAAGACTGAACTTTTAAAATACTCATAATGTTCGTCTTCTCTAAATGCTAAGTCTGTGCAATTTGCCAAAACCATTGTTGTTTCCATGCTATTATGCAGCCATGCCATTGGCCGAGCCACCAAGGAGCTTCCTGTCAAGAATCAAGGACTGTTCGTAGCAAAGGTGATGCACCAATGAACTGTCAACCAGCACTTTTATGTGTGCAGTATGTTTAGAACACAACAAAAGAATTCCTAAGCAGGCCAAGAGCTGCAATAACAGCATGAGGGATGCTGGCTTCCTCATATGTGTGCACAGCAAACTTAAGACTTTAAGGAGTGCGACGAAAACATACTGGGCCCAGCCAGACGCTCGCCACGTTCGCCTTAAAAGGCTGGATCCCGATATGCAATTTCCTGTTCTGCGTGGAATTCCACGCCCTCATACATGCCTGATACACAGACTGCGATTAGGCGTCGCTTTCACGCGCAAATATTTGCACATCATTGGACGGACAGACTCCCGGAATGTTCAGTGTGTGGTGTTATAGAGACTATAGACCATGTGCTCGTGGTGTGCCCTGAGTATGCGCATGAAAGACTCACACTGGCAGCCACCTTGAGGCATTTATATAATAGACCACTGTCGAAGGACCTCTTGCTAGGCGCAGGGCCACAGAGTTGGCAGACAATAGAGGCAATGCGTGCTTTTTCACGTTTCTTAGGCGACACGGGCCTGGACTCACGCTTGTGATAACATTTATGCAATGTGTCCTTTCACCTAGTTCCTCCCATTATCATCCCCCATTATGACCCTCTTTCTTCCCCTCTTCCCCTTCCCTTACGTAGAGTAGCAGGCCAGATGCTCCATATTCCGGCCGACCTCTCTACATTTTCAAATCAATAAACTACTTCTTCTTCTTAAGACTTTCTGAGCCCTCCCTCTGTCCCCCTTCTTCACAGAACAGAAGAGAGAGAGAGGAAAGAATATTGCATGCAAAGGCTTAAGAAACCATCATGTATTGGAACATTAGCTGCAGACAGCGGAACTGATGTCCCAGTGGTATGGGAATACCCAGTGGCATTCCCACAATGCCTGCATGGCAATACTTCCTGGCATGCAGTGTTTTAGCTTTTGCCAGATTTCAGCTTCACCTTATGATTCCTATTATCAGGTTATCACTATGGTGCAAGACATGCTTACTCTAACTGAAGCTTCTTTAACATTATCACCATTCAGTGAGACAGGCATGTCTAATAAGGTTGCGTGCATGACACAAATACAGCCGTACAATCTCAAGTTTATGTGAACACTGGTGATTGCTCTGGAATGTATGGTGATGCATGCATAAATATTGAACCAATTTGAAACATGAGGTTTAATTCAACTACTGGTCACTTTTCCGTTCAGACACAAGTTTGCTGATAAAACATTAACATTTTTTATTCCCTCTTCCTGGCGGTGTTCCTGCATATTCACAGTCATTACACCATGACAGTATAATAACATATAAAGCCAGAGTCTGTTCTGAATTGACAATGGCGTAAATATTGTCCTTGTAACTTCCTTTCTTAAGATGGAGTAGAAGGTGTTGCTTGTGTGACACTGTTACGTGAGCCTATGCACTAAGCAGTAGAAATAGTTCTCATGTGGAGAAAAAAGAACCTGCTTCAATGAATTGCACTGTAGACTTGCATATTATAAAAGCATGTTACTGCTACATTTTTTAAATTAATGTGTTTGTACCTTTGAGGATATTTGATTATAGCAGACTTTTCTTGCAGGCAAGGCTTCTACTTTTCCATGCTTCAAGAGTGACACTTGCACAAGGGATGCGGCTCCTAGGTGTTGAGCCCCTGACAGCAATGTAGATAGTTATTAAAGTCAAGATTTTCAACTCATGCTGGCTCTGTGTGACTAACGAGCTTTTATGCTGATTTGACTTCATTATTGCAATAATAAAGGGATCATACAGCTTTGCCCCAAACATTCATTGATGTTCTGCTATCTAAAACAACTGATGAGCATTCTCATGCATTATCAAACCACCAGAGCTTTTATAAGAAGCTTATCTTTTTCCTCAATATGAAATCTGGGGCACACTTAGCTGACACAATAAGATGGCAAAAAGATAGCAAGTCACATGTGCCATGTGTGCTTTCAAAAACTTTAGAAGCATAAGTGCTACTTAATGTGATTAAGACACTTAAAGGGACAGCAAAGAGAAATGCTTAATCAGTTTAGACTGACAAAGTATTCTGTGAGAAATCTAGCTTGATTGATTGATTCAAGCTTGATTACTATTAGCTTGAAGAGAAAGTGAAGGTCAAAGTTCTATATTTCTAATTTCGCACCAAAGCCTTGGTGCCAGTGCATCAGAGTGACATCATGGTTTTCAGAGTGAAGATTCCAAAGTTAACTCTTTGGTTCATTTAGAATGTGGTGTTGTCCATCTTTACCATTAACAAATCAACTAGGCCTGAGCAGACTCTGTCATAATCCATGACGTCACGGTGAAGTGGTGCAAGAACTTCCAAGGTGGCACCGCTTGTTGCTAAATCGCTTGAATGCTAATTGTCCTTAACATTGATGGCCATTTCTAATTTTTTGCATTTTTTTCTGCCTTATGAAGCCTCGATCCTATCACAGTAAGATTGGCTTTCTTTGTACTGTAAAAGGATAATTGACTAGTGCAGATTAAATGATTGTTTTTTATTTAGTGTCCCTTAACATGCTTAAGTACGAAATTGTGGGAAGAAATCCCACTGCAAGTCATCAAACATGTGATTTAGGAATGCTGATGATTTCGCATACCACTTCCTGCATGGAAATTTACAAAATGAATTTTGAAGGTTTATATTACCTGTGCATCAGTGCAACATTTTCATACCTTGCTTCTTTGTGGTCAGTCTAGGTATAGCAAAAGCAACCCTTTATACAGGGTATTCTTCTTTTCCGATCATACAGAATTTTTAAAAAGCACTTGTGGCAGATAATGTAATTGTAAATGGATTACTCGAAGCGGTGGGCATAACTGGCACGATAAAATGAAATGCGTAATCGACTAATTATAAGTTTGCTAATTAAAATTTTAATGAATTACTTTGCAGCAAATATTGTAATTTATAAATTTGTAGCTGGTGAGTTTGCAAGGCATATGCACTTGGAATGACTTCTAACAGGTTTCGAGATCCACAGATTTCGCACTATTGTTTCACTTACTTACCATTTTATGCATTGAAGCACACAATTGGAATGCCCATGTATTTTGTCTATTGTCATCCTGAAAATTTCCTCCAAATGGTATCGTCTTGTGAACTGACGGGCCACAGTTCACAAATTGCAATGTGTGCTGTGAAGTAATTAGGCCATTCAAAAGCTAATTAGTGAATGTTGGTTAATTGGCCAATGATGTATTTTAATTTCTCATGCAAGTAATGTCGATCTCTGAGTAATTCAGCTCAATGACTGGAATTATGCTGTCTGCCACAAGCAACTTAAAAAAATTCTGTATGGGCTAAAAAAAAAAGAAAGAAAATACCCTGTTTAAGGTTACTTCTTTGCAGGTTTTAAATAGTCAGACAGTTTGTTGAAGACTCCTAAGGCACCACATCATTTGTGGTAGAATTAAGAGCATTATTTACCTCTAGGCATTCGTTAAAAAGTGTTACACGTTCTGTGTAATTTTTTTTTTATGTTGCAGTCAATACATGGTCAGAGCTTAAAAGTTTGTATCAAATTTGGATGTTATTGCTTTTTGTTACATCACATCACTTTATTTCCTTAAAGAACCCTCTACAACAAATTATATAGTGCCGTACTGCCATAGCGGGTTGTACTGTTGTCTTCTTAATTCAATTACCCTAAATTATTTGGTGGTTTGGACTGTTACTACTAGCATCCCTATCTATGTGCTGCAAGTCATGTTGAAGCATGGAGCATACACATATATAAGGTTGCATTACGTTAGTGCACTGTGTTAAGCAGAAACTAGCACTAATTCATAATTTTTTAAAGATTATTTGTGTGATTCTTGTCACATACACTCCTGAATCATTTTTCAGCAGAAACTAAGATGTGTTAGCAATGGTGCAGGTAGTTGAAAGGTGTTGGTTACAATCTTCCATAGTAGCAGTACTTAAAGGAAAGCACCATAATTTTTTTCTTTAATAAATGTATAACTTACAAATTGTGATATGCAAGAAGCTGCAGCTGACCGCAGTCAGTCAATGTGAAAACATTTTAATTCGATTTTAATATCTTTCCTGGGATGGATGGAGGGGTCATGGAACTCCACCGCAGAAAGTTGTATGCATGAATGATGAACTAAATTCTGAACCCGGGCTACTTCATTAGGCAGTATTTGCAGCAAATTGCGCAAAAGGTACGGAACGAGAATGTGCGTGAAATTCTAGTTTAAATTAAGATATTTATCTTGTAAGCTAATTTTAAGTACTGTGCCTTTTGACTGTTGCGCTGACTGGCGATTTCGCAAACCTTGCAATCGGGAACCTCGTTTGCAAATGACCTTCATCAGCCGGAACGCCGGCAAGGACGAGTTCACTTCGGTGTAGAATCGTAGCCAAAATGATGAGTGCATTGCACCTTTTTTGGCTCAATTTCGTGTACAAATTTAGACAGCGCTACACCGTGCGCGTCTGCAGTGCCGCTTCCACTATACAAGCAACACTGAAAGCAAAATTGTGCGAGAAACGCACATCGGTTGTGTGCAGCTCCGCAGATGCTTTCTAGATATATTGATCGAAGCTAAAAATTTCGTGCGGGCATCAGGCGCGCTGCTGCCAGATGCGGCCAAAGTAGCAACCATTTCCCATGATAAGAGTTGGTCTCGTCGAGCCACGTGGCCGGCGTGCAAAACGGTAGTTGAATTAATTTTACACTGCATGTCTGTGCGGCCGACATCCGCGAAGCCAGAGCTTGGCCGCCTTGTTTTGGTTTTCAAATTATGGCGCCTTTTCTGTCGGTAAAGTTGCGGTAGTTAGTGCGTTCACTCGTGCTCACCCTGCACATCGCGTTTGCACTTGTGCAGTCATCGCTGCGTGGCTGTGGTAGCATCTTGGTATTTTCGTAGCCTTTTTGTTTTTGTATTAATTTTTTCGCTGTGTTTGCGACTTGTGGCCTGTGCAAGCGAAACGTTGCAGAGGCGACGGTGAAAGGAGGGAGGCGATGGTGAGCGTCACCATTGGTCAGCGCAGACCATGAGGCCGTAGTGACGTCATGCGGTGACGTGAACGGTTTTTCTCTCGTTGCCCACCGCTTGGTGTGTGTGTTTGGGGCCTAGGCGGAGAGCTGTGCCAGCAGCAGGGGCAACACTCTTGTGTCGCAGGGCTGTCTTGCGGGTCCGTCTCCGTAGCCCGGTACGCAAGCGCCGATGTCGAAGATGTCCGGCCAGAGCCTCAACGATCGGTTGATGGCAGCCCGGCACACCATAGCGGGTCAAGGCCTCGCCAGGGTGGTCTGCAAAGCGACCACCGAGGAAGTGATCGGCCCCAAGAAGAAACACCTCGACTGTAAGTGGGCCGCCCGCTCCTGTGCCTGCCGCTCATGCTTGTGGCCGGTCGGCGGTCGCCCAAAGGTGGGCCCCGTGCTGTAAGCCTAACAGTGCGCACCGCTGAGGGGCCGCCGCGCTGTCACCGCCCCCGGCTCCCGGCCCCAGCTGCGCATTGCTGTATGACACCCTCCTGTTTGCAGCCTACTACTGCAGGCTCAAATGTCGCGTGCGCGCGACCGCCCTCCGCCGCCGCCGCCGCCGTCACCGATACACAGCAACAGAGGGAGTTTCCTGTTGACCACCCCCGAAAATTCGTCGCTGGTCGTCGCCTGCTTGTGCAGCGACTTTCGGAAGGCTGCCTTCACGCTCACACTGTTATCCGAACGCTGTGTAGGCATTTTGCGCTGCATACTGGTCGGTGTAGTTTCGTCCTACTCCCCCAAGCTCATGTGCACCATCGCAGACAGCTGTAAAACCCCTGTGGCCTGCGTCTACGCCGAGTCTTCGCGTTCCCGTTTGTGACAAGCACATTTAGGTGCGCGGGCATGTGGCTGTGTGTAAATATTCATGCCCGGCGATTCCTTTGCATTGAAACACTGCAACCGTAACTCCTGTGAAATCAGCTGCATCTTACTACTGTGAGCATATGTACATGCAAAGCTGGATTCCAGGCGAAATGTTGCCCGTATGTCATTGCGAGGGGGCTGTCCGACATTGAGCTTCCTTACCATTCCCTGGGCCGAACATGTAGTTGAAAAGCCATTTTTCTTTTCATAACGATACATGCACAGGTGTGAGCAAGAGGTTGCTTGTTTAACGATCGGACACACTTGACACAGACCCTAGGAGTCGGTACGCTACTCTAGCATCCGTTTCGTGTACACTGCACACCTGTTATATCCATTAATCATGTGCACTTTCATTTGACCATAGGGGTAAGCCGTTTCGTGTACACTGTATGACCAGTACTGCTGCAAGCATAACAGTGGCTCAGTGTCAACCAGTACTGTTTGGAGCGTAAATGCTAGAAACACTGCTATGCCATTCTGCTATTCAGTTCAAAAGCTTGTCGTAACCCCTTGCACAGGTTGGAACAAATTTTAGCCTCCTTTTCGTTAGCCACATTGGCCTTTCTGCGTACTAATAGCAGCCATAACTTTTGTTTTGTGAAATAGCTTCGTTGAGCAAGAGTTCACAATGGAAATTTGCCAAACGATTGTTGCTTATCTTTAATAAAAGTGCAGATTTTTTATTCTGTAATTGTTTGCTAACTTTTGTGCACAGACAGTTGCAATCTCGGTACTATTTCCATGAACTGGGGAGGTGTGCTACCCATTTCAAAATATTTTCAGTGGAAGTTAAGAGAAAAAGCTGAATTCCCATGCTATTTGCACCTGTAGGCTGCAGCCAGCAAAATTACACTGACTGCAAATCAATATGCCATACTGCTGAAGTATTCAGCTCTTTCGCAGCTCCTGCACTCTAAATCTTTCATGCTAATAGCACGTAGTATAACTTGGTGCCATGGAAGTCCTGGAGCACTGGCCCTAAGTTTATCTTTCTGATAAGGTGTTTTACCTAGGCAGTTTCCCACTCTTTGCCTTGATACTGCAGTCACTGCATAGGATATTCTGTTAACCGACATGCCCTTGTTTCATTGCTGTTAATATTTTTTGGTACTGTGGTGCATGTAGCAAATCCTTACAAACTCGTACATGGTTTGCAGACTTGCTGCACTGTACGAACGAGCCCAATGTCTCGATCCCACAACTGGCCAACCTGCTGATAGAACGTGCTCAAAACACCAACTGGGTAGTCGTCTTCAAATCCCTGGTCACCGTGCACCACCTCATGTGCTATGGCAACGAGGTACGTTAGGCTTCAACTACTGCTTGTGGTGCCTTGCCTTGACGGCACTCCTTTCTTCGCAGAGGTTCACCCAGTACTTGGCTTCAAGCAACTGTACGTTCCAGCTGGGTACCTTTGTGGACAAGACGGGTGTCCAGGGTGAGTTTTTCTCTGCTTTGCACATAGAGAGATCACTGGCATACTGACCTGTGTAACTGACTGGATTGACCTTCCAGAGAAGTTTGACACTTGATAAAGTGGTAGTTTGAAAGCTGCCCCTTAACTCCTGTTTCATAAGTAACTTGTGGCAGACACATGTTTGGGAAGTTAATTTCTGACTACACATCTTATGCCCCAGTCACATGGGGCAATATTGATGGCGAACATGCCTGATCGACAGTTCTTAATTGTGATTGGCTCCCTTCTGCAGTTTGTGAAGGGGGTGAATCGTGCAAAAGTCGCGATAAAAATTGTGGCTTAATGGCAATTAATAGTGCCCCCATGTGACTGCGGAAGGGAGAGCCAATCACGGTCGAGAAAGTCGACCCCGATTGTGCTTGATTATCGAAAATGCATCATGTGACTGAAGTATTCAATTATTGCAGGACTCCTTGGCAACGCTGGTGAGGATTTTGCATAGCAGTGCTAGTTAGCAGTGGCTTTGTGACTGTAGGGGCAGATGCATAGGCAGTTGCTGCATTTCTGCTCATCATGATGCTACTTGTATGTTTTCAGTGGAAATCAATTATCACTGAACAGTTTTAACATTGGAAATATCTGTACTGCTTATTGAAGTATTTCTGTGGGTGCATATATTGTGTTGCTATGGCCAGTGGATGAAAAAGCTGATCTTGCATCACCTCTGATTTCTCTAACAGCATTTGGTCCAGCTTCTTATCCTGGTAAGCTCCCAGTTACCCCGGTAAGGTACTGTTGCAGTGCTGTGTGCATCGCCACATATGTGGACACAGGCCTAGTATCAGGGCAACTCCCTAGTCGGCACAAAGATTGCTTACCGGTCTCGAATGGCATTGCAGTTGAATATGTGCTTTCCTTTCGTTCCCCACAGCATCTGGCGATATGGGTTTGTTGTTGGAAACATTTCTTATATATTTGCAAAAGCGAGTGTTTCCATTTACATGTGCTTAACCGCATGCATGCACATGTTCCCAGCTGGCTTCGACATGTCAACATTCATCCGACGCTATGCCAAGTACCTGACAGAGAAGGCTGTTTCCTACCGCACTGTGGCGTTTGACTTCTGCAAGGTGAAAAGGGGGTGAGTGGGAAATAAGTTTTTTTCCCAGACATTGCATTTAAAAGAAAAAGCACAGCCTCTTGCTGAAGTACGTGGCTGAGACTGTCTCAGTGAAAAATGTTCGTGCAGAAATGTTAAAATGGTGCAAGGTTAAAATTACAACAACCTAGTAAAAGGTGGAGCTTTGGGATTGCTTAGTCTTGCTTACATGCTATTTTTCTGGGATTATATCGAAGCTTTAGTTTCCTTTGAATGAAATTAATTCAGACGGAGGGTGGAGGGGGGGGGGGGGGGACTGTATCAATTAGTACACATTCGTGGGAAAAATTTGTTTGCAATAATGCAAGCACTGCAATAAGGATGATGTGGAAGTAGTTACAGTATAGCAACTCTTCTATACCTTGCTTTGTGCCTCCTATGAATTTGACTCTAGCAGTGAACAGCCTCTTTATGGTGGGGCCTTTGCTTCTGTCAAACAGATATTCACATTGGCAGCTTTGGTGTATCTGAAAAGCTTGGGAACCTTTGCTTTTATCATTTTATTGCATTGAGGCTGCAGTTCTCAAAGGCTTGTCACTAAATGTCGTTGGTGTTCTTGTGATATTAAATGTTTGCACGTTTAACATATGAAGAGGAGAAATATTGTATTGTCACTAATCCGTAATGGTGTCAGTTCTCTATACTTTCGTAAATCAAACGAGTTCTGCCAGAAATCTGGAAGGCAGATCCACAAAAGAAATTTGGTATCAACTTGAAAGTTCTAAAGGTACCTGTGTACATTATATTTATGCTAACTTCAAGTAGATGCGAACTTTCATTGTTTTTAGGTGTATGGTGACTTGCATTTTTTATTCTAGCAACCTCCGCCTTAACTAAAATATTTACACAACTGATGCAAAAAAGGCTTACTTGTGTATTTCCTCAAAACTAGCCTTTTGGGTGACCATCTGAACGTTGCATTGCAGGAAGGAAGATGGAACCCTGCGCACCATGCCGACTGACAAGGTGAGCTTAGGCCACTTGTCAAGCTCTGCATTCTGGACTGCTCACATGGTTCAGATTCTGCTTACTTGGTTATCCCTAAGTTTGAGTCATTCAATTTGTGACAGAGAAAAAGAATCATCCTGCATTTTTATTAACAACTTAAAAAAAAAAATAGAACGGCGATTCAGTCATGTTGGTCTAAGTTCATAGCGTGATTGCAGTGCAAAACACTGAAGTGTAGAAAGACAAATGTGAGGTTAGCAGAAAGAACACAGGTGCTGACTACAACAGATTTTTATTGGTCAAAGAACACACATGCACACGTGCACACACATATATACACCCACACATACAGAAGGTGAGAGGGTTATCATGGTATAAGTGAAACAGTGTCAAATTGGTATGACTAAGAACCAGCATTCAAATTTTGCACTTACCACCACTTTATTCCTGCTCAAATATTGCAACAATATTGTTTTTCAGTTAACGTTGTTAAAAAATGTCAGGTTTGCTTGCCTAATTCAAGACAGGAAGATTAACATCATATGTACATCTTGTTACATAAGCAGTAACATGCTAGAGAGGGTGGGCTGGGTTTTGCTGCCAGTAGGCAACATCTATATCCAGATGAATCAGGCAAGCGAAAATGGCAAGTGTTTCATCGAATGATATGGACCAAGAAATGCAACATTTTTGTGAAATTTTAGGTACAACAAAACAGTGCTAATTGTGAGATGTCTTTTTTAATTTGTTGCAATAAATATGTAGGTCTCTGTGGATCTTCACAAATAAAACGCCTTTCCATGCTCTTCTATGAAGTTTGCACACTTCCTGTGACAAGACCCTGGAGAGGTGCCCATTACACCCTTTTTGTCCATTTTCACTTAATTTGCACACAGCTTCTGAAGACAGTGCCTGCCCTGCAGAGTCAGCTGGATGCCCTGCTCGAGTTTGATGTGAGTGCTTTGCATCTGCCAGCAGAGGATGTCATGCCAATAGAGAACTGAGCAAATTCCACTTTGCAGTGCACAGCAAACGACCTGACCAATGGGGTGATCAGCTCAGCCTTCATGCTGCTGTTCCGTGATCTGATACGTCTCTTTGCCTGCTACAATGATGGTATCATTAATCTGCTCGGTGCGTGCTGGTCTTCTCTGCATTTTGCTTCTATGCCTTGCGATCACCGTGCACAGCTCTCTATTAGACTAAACATCGCACTAGCAGAGAATGACAAGGTCAAGCAAAAAAGGCAGGACCCTCTAGGGTTTCGAAGATCTCTTGTCATCCTCTCTGTGCTTGTCCTAATTTTTTTCTGCTAGTGCAATGTCTATTATCAACCAAAAACTAGCTAGCCTAGCTCTTTCACTCGTAGCATTGCCTCCTTACAGGATTAGGCAAGTTGGTTTCGAATGCTTGAACCTGTTAGTTGGTGAGGTACCATGATTCTTTCACTAGCGTAAGAACACATGGACACGAAAACAAAGAAACAAGACTGCATGAGTTAGCGCTTTGCTCGTTGAGCCTTGTTTCTTCGTGTTTCTGTCCTTGTATTCTTACAATAGTGCAAGATTTAAAAGTACCCGATTTAAAAGTACCTTAATTACAGGTTGGTCATGTAATATTTTGAGACATAAATGAGTGTTGCTCACATTCAAATTTGTATCAGCTGCAGCTCGCATGGTGCTCAAAGTAGCTACCAGTTACAGTTACAGATTACATGCTGCACATAATCTTCAATTGTTCAGTTGCTTTCTCATTTTAACATGTACTGTATCGGGATATGGGGGGGATTGCCGAACACCGAGCCCCGCGGTTGGCGCATGCCTGCGCATCAACCGCGGTCCGGTACAAGCTCGAGGAAACTATAATAGACAACCACGTGTACACTCGGAAATCATTTATTACGACTGCAACTAACACTACAAGCAGGCCAGCTAGCTATAGTTGACATCGCTGAGGGTTCCCTCAAAGAGAATAATACACTAGGTAAAGAAGGGCTTCCGACTTACCAACAGGGGAATACGGGGGGGCCGCGGCAGTTTGCCGCGGCAACTGTCAGGGAAAAAAGTGCCCAGGATGTGCGAGCATTGACCGAATTGCATTGCTGTGCTATCTGCCGGGATCAGCCGTGTTATCATCCGCGAGAAAAAGCATACGCAGCCCATGCTGTCCGTCAAGTGCAGATGATAGTGCGACTGATCCCAGCAGATAGCGCAGCAATGCAATTTTGTCGATGCTCCTGCATCCTGGGCACCTTTGTCTCTGATAGTACTATGACTACACACTTGCTTAATTTGTATTACCTTTAGTGCAAGAACATTGTGATAATTTTTAAGGATTCCATTGACAATAATTTTTATATGCTGCAAGATTTGAAACTTCGATTTTACATGATTACAGGGTGGTAACCCTTGCAGAGTTTCCAAATATAAATCATAGTTCATACTAATTGTTTGTGATCAGCTTACATTGCCTTGTCTGCACTGGATCTGTAGTGAGGCATGTTGCATGCTGTATTGAACTTTGCAGAAAAATATTTCGACATGAACAAGAAGCACTGCCGCGAGGCCTTGGACATCTACAAGAAGTTCCTCATCCGCATGGACCGGGTAGCTGAGTTCCTCAAGGTTGCTGAGGTGAGCTTTCCTGTGGTTGTACTACTCTAAAACCATCCTTGTCGACGCCTTCAGTTTCGCATGATGCAACATCCTGCAGGATACCTCGCTGTACTACACTGCATTCTTTTAAATGTTTCCACCACTAAGACCTGCAAACACACCAAAATATGTGAAGTGAAAGTGACAATGGCAAAAACCGATGTCTAACCACAAATTTTCATTTCACCTCTTCACTGGACATGACATTCTGCTGCTGGGAGCACATTCAAAGCGTCATTGTCTTACCGCAGAATGTGGCTTCATTCTGTTAAAGGATCAATGCAAAAATGCCAATTTCTAGAACCTAGTCACACAAAAAACTCAGCTGGACAATATAATTCAGTTTTCTGCTGTGGCACTTCTTAACTAAGGCTTCCCTTGGGACATAAAGCCACACACCATTCATTCATTCATTGTTCAGCATATAGAAAATGCCACATGTGATTTAAAGTCAGAATGAATGCATATATTGTCTCTCTTCTCATTTGTCTGTTCAGATATCTGCACTGTTCATGTTGAACACAGACCAGCTAGCCCAAATTCATGCTCTTGTGCATTGTAATTTATACATTTTGTCCATTGTGAATTATAACTTGTCTGGAAATTAATTTTAATCGCTACATCTACCTGCTGCTTAGCCAGTTAGTGTACGGTTTTCTTACTTAGCGCTAATTACCCCCCCCCCCCCCCTTGTGTTTCTTTTTTTCTTTTTCAGGCGGTGGGCATTGACAAAGGTGACATCCCCGACCTTACCAAGGTAAGCGTGCCCATTGGTGTTAGTAGACAAAGAGGGTCAGGTCATGGGGCGCGGCGCGTCTCTGCTCTTTTTCCAGTACTTTGAAGTGTTCCTAATAAGCTTTGCCAATAGGACGTCAGAGGTAAGGGGCAAAAGTAAGGAAGCCGTTTTTCGTGTGCCGTGGGTCCCGCGATTGACCTGCTTGAAGCTTTAGTTCACGTAGTCCTTTGGCGCGTCTTGTCCTCGCAGGCACCCAGCAGCTTGCTGGATGCCCTGGAGCAGCACCTGGCTGCGTTGGAGGGGCGCAAAGGAGGAACTGCTACATCGGCCATCTCTGCGACCAGGTCAGGCACAACGTCCACTCTCTCCCGCTTACTTGAGCAGGGATTCCCAACTCGAATTCTTGGGGGACGTAAGGGTCCCGCATAAATAGTGCGCTTCAATAGTATTTAGCTCTTGCATAGACACGTACATCAAGTGTTTATGACATCTTGAAGAAATGCTTAAGGGCACAGTAACTAGGCTAGGTTAGTAGAATTGGGGGTTCGTACACCTTCTTGAAATCTTAGAAAACTTTTGAATTTGGAAAAAGATTCAGGGGCCCTTAAATCTTGAAAATAAATGGGCTTCTTGATTTCCTTGAAAACGGGAGTTGGGTTCGACTTCTGAACATTCAAAGTTAAAAGTCCGCATTGGCACTATGCCCTGTCCATCGGGTAACGATCCTATATATTCTTTTGAGAGTGTCGCTAAGCAATTGCAGTCCAGTGTGCACAGAACCACTGGTGACACTTGTTTAAATCATGATTGCCATCATGGTGCTAGACAAAGCCAGTTCAAATGACCAAGCCATACCGCCATTTTTGTTTTTCTAGTTGGTTTACATTGCATCCATCAAGGCCCCATTTTTGAGGCCTGGGCTCTACAAATTCCTTGAGGAAAATAAGTTTCAGCCATTTGGCTTTACACAGGCGAGTATCTTTTGGTGAAGCCATACTCATTGAGCGAAGTGGGTGATGTGCCACAAGTCCATTGACATCGTAGCAATGGAAAAGTTGTCTTTAAAAAGCCACATGAAGAGCTTGAAGTCTGTGTGCAGTTCAGTGGCTGCTTAGCTATAGAGAATTGAAGCGAAGGAGGATATTTGAATGTAATTTAGTTTATAACTGAAGTTTCTTTCAACCTCCTTGAATTCTGGCCTTCAGCAACTAGGAAATCCTTGGATGATTCTTGAATATTGTGTTGGATGTTCTGTACGAACCCACAGTAGAATGTTACTTCAGAAATTGGCCTCGTAGCTCCTTGCATATTTTCACAGCTAAAGGAAGTGGCACTGACCACATAATTGTACATTGTCACAGAATGCATTTTTAATTGGTTCAGTGTGTCCATGTGCTATGTCAAAAAGAAAATTATGCTGGAGACTGGCCTGAAGTTTCACTATAGCAGAGTAGCAACTCCATGTTTAAAGGAAAGCAGATGCACCTTACGTTTACATCAGTACAACAAGCTTCGCCTAACCACATGTCATGGTGGCAGGGTCCCTGAAGTGCCATGCACTTCTACCACTCTTGTCATATGTAAGCTTAGTGCAGTCACAATGGCGTTCACTGGCAGTTTTCGAAAACTGGCGGCATTTGCTAACATCGGTTTTGGGAACCTCTGCTCTTAAGGTTTTGCGGCTTAGGACATGCCCTCCTATCTTCACCAAAACTGTTCCGAGATTTTTCCTTCATTGTTTCACTTGCAACCAGCCTGTGAGAACTGCATAGTGGCCTTACAATCCCACTGCAGTAGCCATTTTGCACAGCTGCCCAGGTTTTGCCCTTTGTTTGAAGTTTCGTAGGTGACGCACTGTTGATTTGAAAGTTGCACAGGAATGCCTATTTCTTCATTTCTGTAGGCGGCACCTTTGCATATAGTAGATGGTCACTCTTGTAGCATTGGTTTATTTTCGTCTGGTGGAAATCTTGCGTTGTTCTGTTGCCCTTCTCGTCAGAAGTGCGCCTTAGGTGTTTCAAGGACTGCCACAAGTCTGCCTGTTTGACCTTCTGTTGTAAGTTAATTAGTGTGCTAGCCTCTGGTTATGTTTGTGTTTTTGTTTTGCAAAAGCCCATTAGAGCCCCTTCAGGTGCTGTGCCTACAGTTACACACAGGGAGAGAAGCTTAAAATTGCAGGCTTTAAAAACATTTTTAAATATTTCACATAGATCATAAGATACATGGTTTAGACCTCTGCTGCAAGATCCATTAATTTGCAGTGTTTAAAAAAAATCAAGCACAGGAAGATAGTTGTATGGGAGGTTTTTGGTGGCATCAGTTTGTCATTGTGTAACAGGTTCTATGAAGCCTTGTTGGAGAGTCAAAATGCATCATGTTTTGTTCTTATGCGTGGCATGTCCGGTCAGGCCGATAATCTGATAATGTAGGAAACATAGCATCGAACTTGATTGCGCAAGGTTCTATTTTCTAGCATCCTAGTTGTCACTGAGGGTATATAATTATATGCTTTGCTATACCAGCACTACTACATATGTGCAGGATGGGATTATGCAAGCTGCACTGACTAATGCTGACTAAAACAAAATGATGCAAGACATTCAGTGGTCAGAATTAATTAGCACCTGAAGGGGTTATCTTGAAAGCAGCGCATGCTGCTGCACGCCGCATGGCTTGTGTTTGTGGTGGCTGCATGCACGCGTCTTCTCCTCTCCCCACCCCACCCTCCTTGCCCCCCACTGCGCGGGCGGAGCAGGGTGAACAGCAACGTGCAGAGCGCGGTGTCGGCGCTCTCTTGCACGAGCAGTGCCTTTGGCTCGGCTGGAGGCACAGGCGCGGAGATCAACGGTGTGCGCGTGGACGAGGCCAGCGTGCGCAGGGCCCTCGAGGAAGAAGCAGCCGCCTTGAATCAGCTGAAGGTTGGTACTTGGCCTCACTGGTCGTGTCTTCTATGCTAAGCTCTAGTGCAGGTTTAACTGTTGTGTTGCAGAAGTAGGGAGTGTCAGTGTCAGGCTTGGAAAAGAACCCTGCTGTGTTGTATCAGTGGTTATGGCATTCTGCTGCTGGGCATGGCTTCATTTTCCAGTTGCTATGGCCACGCTGTGATGGGGACCAGAATTCAAAAAATCCTGCATACCAAGCATGTTTGTAGGTGGTCAATATCAACCCCACGTCTCCTCTAAGGTGTCTCTCAATAGTCCCAGGGGCTGCTTTGGGATGTTGAACTCCGTAAAGCTTAGAAGAGAGGCAGCCGTGCAAGCACTACATTGAAGTTACATGTAATAGCACCCAATACACATCGTGGGCTATTGCATGAAGCCATGTGCAAATTTTCCTCTCGCAAATCTGAAAGTTCCCAAATTTGCAGCTAACAACTTCCAGTAGTTTGTGTTGGCTTTTTACATGCCTGCACAGTGCAACAGCACTGTTTATACTACCAGCATCTGGAGCTAGAGTCCACTTAAAGTGCGAGCCACATGTTCCACTTTACAGTGGACCACACAACAGCTAGACTGCAGAACTAAAGATGGTGAATGTTCATTATAAGTGAGTAGCAAGAAAAGGTGTAGCTTTTTGCTGCATTTAGTGCTAGTATTGGGATGGAGCTCTAGAACACTTGTTTTAGTTAATGGTACCCTGTAGTGCCAGTAACCAAGGCAGGCTACAAATGCCAAATAATGGCTGATTTTTGTTCAGATAAGCACACTTCCTGTCAACATTGTTCTGTCTCCTCAAGGCAAGTCTTCAATGTGTGGAGAAAAATGTTAGTCAAGAGGACTATTTTGTATTACAGGTTATTTTATTTAGTATATTTTAATAAGTAAGGTTGCAACCAGCCCCCATCCGTCTGGCTCTGGTCACGCTGATGGTAAACTTTTTAAATTTATTTGTTCACCCTAAAAATTTACCATTGACAAATGTCCTATTCACCTTATTTTAATTCGGAAGCCTGTGATACTTAGGTGCAACAAGCCTGGCATAAAGCTTTACATTCTTTTAGCTAATTTGTCTTTGCCCAACACCAATTTTATGTTCTGTAACATAAGGTCCACAGGACTCGCTCTGCACTTTGTGGTCTAGTTCATGCAGGTTTAATGCCAGTTCAGCGCTATAATCCGAAATTGTGGCTTTAAGACATGTAGATGGTACTTACTGAAATCGTAAGAGCAACCTCATCTGGTTTAGAAATTGCAGTGTCAGGTTATTGCTCTGGGAATCACCATTTTAAATAAACTCCTGTGAAAAAAATGTTTGGGCATCTTTACCTTTTGTGCGAATTTGCTTAGAATATCTATGCAAAGGCTTTCTATGCAAAGTGTGCAGGCTTTCGAAGCATTTCTCAGTATTGCAGCAGGTAGTTTATCAGCACAGGAAACTTATCAGTACCGACTGATATATTTCCGAGTAGTTCAATAGCTGCAGAAAATAAGAGTGCTTGACACATTGGTGTATCTGAAACAGTCTATGGCAAGTTATCAGAACTCATTCTTTGCTCTTTTTTTTTGGTATCTGATGTATGCTTATCAGAAGAGCATATCAGTCTATTGTTGTCCAACCTTGAATAATTGAGGCTTCCATTGAGTGTCGCACCTGTGCAGGATTGATTAGAGCAGCATATTGCTGTTGGGCAGAAAAAATAAATTGGGCATTTATGGTCCTTGACAAGGTTGAAATGCTTCAGTGCTGATTCACACTTCGAAAAGCATAAGAACACATATGAAATGGTGCTCTTTTTCGTCTTATCTGACAGCACAATTGACAGTATAGCGAAATGTTCTGGAACAGGGATGCTCCCACCAGCATTTGTAACGTGGTTAAATCAGCCTGAAAGATTTGATATGGGTAATTGGCAGAGCAACCTGTCCAAGTCCGCACAACTGTTCCACATCACTTTAAAGCATTCTTTTTTTTTTGGTAAAGTGTATGAACACAATGTTTCAGTAGATTGCAAGGTTTCATCTAGTCAGAAGCAGCCTGTTCAAGTTGGCTCCCTTTTGCATATAGAATGTTGTGGTGACAAAATCTACACAAATGAGTGCATAGTCTGTTTTTGTGCTTCCTTTGTGCTACTAAAGCATCCTATTTGTAGTATTCCTCATGTTAGACTGTTAATACTAATGCATGGGTGTATTCGCTCTCGGGGTTTGACAGCTACATTGCATTGGTGCATAAATAATTTCACTTATATAATTTCACCCAGGGAAATCAGCTCTGCTTATTCGATAATTCTGGACTGTCAGCAATAATCTTGAACATATATGTTTGAGGTTTTGTAGGTGGACCCAAACAATTTCAAGGCTTGCACATGTTAAAGGTACACTAAAGCAGGAATACTTTCAGTTTCAACTCACAGGCTTATCTTTCAGGGCCATCTGCACTTAAGTAGTAAAAAGTTTTTGCTACTAGGAGAGAATAAGGCCAAGCTTTCTTCTAATTTCACACATTGTGGAACTACTGATGTCACTTTAGTATCGCAGATTTCACTGCATTTTCATTCATTTGTGTTCTTGTGCAACATGAGTTAATAGAAGCTGATTCAAGTCAAGATATGTCTAGTCAGTTTCTTTTGAAATATAGCTTTTATTGAAAAATTTACCAGCCCCAAGCTGGCACCGCCAAAATCTTACATTAGTGGGAGCTGGTGTGGGAAATCCGACAGTGTTGCTGAACATGTTTCATTTTGCACTTCTACTATCAAGCCAAGCCCTTTTTTCAATCAGAACTGACTTATTGAGAATTCTGGAGGTGTAATCTGTCAGTGTAGCTTAAATTTAATTTTTTTGTGTTTTCCTGTATAGCTGTGCATCATGTGAAAGTGAAATCTCAAAGGTTGTATTGTTCTCAAGCTCCTATCATTTTTGAGGATTCAAGAACTGGTCATATCAATCATTCTGCATCGCAGCCATGCCACTTGAAACTGGTGCCAGCCATTGCAGTAAGCTTTCCTGAGTATGTGAAGTTGATCACTACCTGACTAGTGCCTTGCTACCATGCACACATGTGCCTTTCACTCCTGGATACGAAGGCAACATTCTGACAGCAGAAAAGTGACAAAATGACTGCGTAAACAGATTTCAGTGCCCATCAATATCAGTTGTTTGAAATGAACTGATCCTGTAGCCATGTTGTACGGCTTTCTTTGTGGGCCACAACTGAAGATTGGGGACGGAACTGTCATGGGTCAGTGCTTACGAATTCCTAGCATACGTAAAAGCTTGTCAATGCAAAACCTTAAAATTCGTGTCAAGCAGGTTTTTCATGTCTAGTGTATGGTCAAGGCACAGCCGTGCAAAATTTGCTACTGTGCAAAATGAACTACAATGCGACATCCATGTGAGAAGCGAGTGCTAGCGAAGCCTGCGGCATGGGCGAAAAATGTTTCTATGTTGTCAGGGTAAATTTGCATGTCACTGTATACTTAAGCTGGTAGTACAGTGATGGACATGTTGAACAAGAGTGCAGCACGTTAACACAGTGTCGATGCATGCACCTTCGGTCGCACTTGTGTGTGTCTGACGTGTGCATGTCTCGTTTCAGCCAGCTTTGGGCAGTGCTGAGGTGAGAGCATGGCTGTGTCGAGTGCATGCCACGGTCATGGTTCCATGCCGGTGTTAGCAGCGGGGGCATGGTGTGTGCGACTGCAGGAGCGGCACCTGAAGGAGGCGGAGGCCAGCACCAATCCGTTCCTGTCGGCATCGCCTGAGCCCCCTGCGGCTTCGGCGGCTGCCAGCAGCAGCGAGCCCGTGCTGGATCTGTTCTCTGCCGCCCCGGCCAGTGATGACCTGCTCTGCCTGGGGAACCCGTTTGCCGAGCCCAGCCCAGCGCCACCGCCACCCCCTACCGTGCAGAGCCCACAACAGCAACAGCAACAACAGCAACAGCAGCTGGCCTTTGCACACTTCACTGCTAATGGTTAGACTTTTTGAAGCATTCTGCTGTTGAGCACGGAGCCATGGGTTTGATTCTTGGCCACTGTGACCGTGCTTTGATGGGGACACTGTGTAAAATGTTTATGTATTGAGCTCTGGATGCATGATTAAAGGCTCCAAGGTGGTCAAACTTCACTACGGCATCCCTCATAGCCACTGTGTTGCTTCAAGACGTTAAGCCAAATCAATCAACTAGTCAAACCTTTTGAAGCAAACCTGCCTATAGACCTCTTCATCGGGCGAAGAGGAAAGGGTTGTGCTGCGAGCCTTTCTTCCTCTATGGCTTGTGCGAAATGGCACAGCGCTGCCTGAATGTGCTGCCGTCGTGTGCTGCACAGTGATTTGGAGATGTTTTGGCTCTTTCTCCGAGATGGTTACCTGATGTCAGTTCATACAAGGTCATTGGGGAATCATTATGTAGCCTTTGGGTGCATCAGTAACTATAGTATGCAAAAATTTCTCTTGGCTGTGGAAGCATTCGACGTACATCAGCCGCGCCGTGTGTGTACAGAAGTTTTGGCTGTGTCAATTTCCACTCGACGAAGAGTTATGGCATCTGTGACAGCATGAGTTGGAAAATCTCACTATCTGATTGCTTGTTGTGGGAGATGAAACATAAGAGTGCTCATGTAGCTCATGTACAGCCAACATACTGAAACCCCAAAACATCTAAGTGCCAATCGGTATAGAATATTTGTGTCCGTCACCGGCATCGTTCTTACGCATTTCAAGTCTAGTATGTCTACATTAACCTCCTGTATGAGGTGTGGCTCGACACAGGGATCACTGCGGTGGGTAAACCAGCATGATAAATGTAAGCTTTGTGCTTCAATATTGCCTCTTTGCCGTGTGAAGCAGTAATATCCCAAGGGGATTGCACAAAAAGATGCTGACTGCTATTTGGCTGATGATGATGATGATGATGATGATGATTTGTGTGGACACACTTTCTGTAAAACAGTTGAGTGCGTAAAGGTCGGGACGAACTAGACCGAGCGAAAAATTTGGTTTCATCCCTGTGTGGCTTGCAAAGTTTGAATCACGCTTGTCTAGAGTGGTCAGTCTGCTTACCACCATCTTTTGAGAAAAATCGGGCTAACACTGCAATAAGACCACCTATGGTCATGCGTCGTGCTCGGCCCATGCGCTATAGAGAAAAGATCTATAATCTAGTAGTTACCACTGCTTTGGCTGCTCGACCACTCAAAGTGTGATTCACACTACCGTAAAATCTCGTTACTACGAACTCCTCATTAACAAACTTTTCAGAATTCCCCCACTAACTTCTTATAGTTTCAATGTAAAAATATTTCAGTACTACGAACTTCAGAATACCAAACTTGT
This sequence comes from Dermacentor silvarum, assembly GCF_013339745.2. Taxonomy (NCBI): domain Eukaryota; kingdom Metazoa; phylum Arthropoda; class Arachnida; order Ixodida; family Ixodidae; genus Dermacentor; species Dermacentor silvarum. The sequence goes on from NC_051161.1 coordinate 23,527,656, forward strand.
CAGATTAACGATCGTTATTCGGTTTCTGTGTTATGTTAGTAGCGCCTCAGTACTACCAACTAGTATTCCAAAATCTGGGGATTCTTAGATTTCCGTGTATCTAGTTACGGCAGCCAAAACGGGAGGCTAGCAAACAAGGCACAGAAAGCGGACGCTGCGGCGCATGGGTTCGGAAAACCTGAGACGGCGCCTGAGAGGGGAAAAAAGCATGCTGGCACACAGCATCGGCACGTCGGAAAGCGGGGCAGCCGCCTCTCGAAAGGCCAATCGCCTACGATAATCACTCCACGAGTTCCGAAAAAGCCTCGAAAGCAGCGCGACGATCATGCGAATCGGTGACAGTGGCATGTCACAAGGGAAACGGCGATCATCCATGTGTGCACATAGGTTCTTTCGCGCATGCCTTTTCTGCACCAGCCAACCCTAAGGTGGCAGATAACACGACGGCGCACGTTGCAATGGGTCCGTCCCTAATTTAGCATGGCACCCTTGCGCTCTGCAGTGTCGCAGTGTGTCCGAAGGCCCCACGTGAACTGATAGCTCAGTAGAGCAGCGGGACCAGCGAGGAGAGATGCTGCGCCTCGCGTCGGGCATTACCGCAAAATACTTCTGCTCTCGACTAGTGCTTTTTCGTTCTGAGGCAAGGTACTAACAGTGTCAGGTGAACAGTCAGGCGAGCTGTTCTGGAAAGGCCCCGAAGTGGCCTTTGTCACGCGCAGGACCATTCGAACACACTAGCTCGGGGCTCCTAAGCTCCTGTTACCCCCCCGGAGGCGATGACTCATCAGGTTTTGCGAGCGCATGCTCCGCCCCATTTCCATCACAAGTGTCGCCTAGCAATGGAGGCACGTCTCTTCCTTCTTTCACCCTTCTTTCCGCACGCCTCTTTCGCGCTTCTTTCTGCGGCCGTACTAGCTATGCACGCGGAGGAACGTAACTTCCGTACTCGCGGCGTTGCCACGCAGTCGCACTTTGTCTGTTTCGAGCGAAACAGTTGCGGTGTCCACAGCAAGGAATGTGATGTGAAAAACAAACAAACAAAAAGAAACATTCTGCTTTGGAGATGACATGGAGCTTCCTTTTTGTCTGTAGTTTTCTCGGCGTCAACGTCTGTTTTGAGCACGTCACTCTTATTACACAGTGCTTCGGTGGTGTGTGGGGCTGGAATTATTGGCAAATAGCAACAGCACAGGCCAAGAGCCAACAGCGACGTCTTCGTGGGTAGCTCATATGGTGACAACATATGAACTGATGGGTTAATGGCCGGAATGGTTAATTTAAGGGCTTTCACTATAACGACTTCTCAGAATAGCGAACCATTTACCGCGTTCCCCTGAAGATCGTTATATCAAGATTTCACTGTATACGGTATGCTGTTACTACTAAACGAAACTGTTTTATTCATGGTTGGAAAACGCATTCAACAAACGAGGTAGTCACGCGATGTACGCAATGTTAATGCAGTTCTTCGCATTGTAGTATCTTCATTTCTACTTTTTGTTGTATTAGCCTAACATTGTCTCATCCTGTGTATTGTAGATGTTATTAGAATTGTACATATTATTACATTTTGTATTGTTTACTATTTATGTACCCCACTCCCCTCTGTAAAGCTCTGTGCGCTTGAGGGTAAAATAAATAATGAGAATCTGAAAGCATGTACCAGACACCCTGCAGGTGTCAAGTGCATTTTGGTACTTTCAGTGCATTTCACGCGACAGTATGAGCATGCCTATTAGCTGGCTGGACAGGACAATGGCATGTATAAATGGTGGCAAATGGGTATATGCGACAAGCAGTAGCGCACCCAGGATCTCTGCCAGGGGGGGGTTGACAGTTTGCCAATACCATCTAAACAGCACTAATTTCGATTTCTTCACGGGAAATTGTTAAAAAAATGCGCTTTTTGCGAGTGTGCAGACGATTGCGCGTCTTACATCTTAGTTGCAGTACTCAAATGCGTAAGAAAAGAAAAGGGGTTAAACAAAAGGGGGGGGTTAAGTCGGCCTCAGGGGGGGGGGGGTTCCAACCCCCGAATCCCCCCCCCCCCCGTCGGTGCGCCACTGGCGACAAGGTAATTTAAAACTACTATATGCTTTTACTGTATCCATGTAATTGTGGCTATTGCAGCTAAACCACAGCATAGAAGTACAGGGAGAATATTACAGTAAGGGCACATTCGTGAAATGAATTTTTAGAAGTACACACTGATCTCTGAGGCTGATCGTAGGCTCACACGCGTGCAGACATTGCACCAGATGCTCCATCTGCCTCACCGGCAGCAGAAACTCCTTCCATGTCAAGTTAAATTGTTTCTCTACGTCTCGCGAAACTGTTTCCGACATGGAAGATGCTACGGCATACTAAATAGACGGTGTGAGCTCCAAAAAAAGCACTAGCAACTTCTGCCGAGCATATACTTGGCATACAACACGGAGCGTTCGGCCAAGCCAATCTGTCAACGGCTCATAGATGGCGCCACTGCCAATGCAATATGGCGGCACACATGAAAAAATTCACCCTGTCTCATTACGAGTGTTAACACCATGAATTACCCGCAGCAGCTATTTGTGATGCCACTGGTTTTGGTTAGATTAGATTGGATAGGCTGAAGGGATTAGAAGGGTTAGTTTCAAAACTGACATACCACTCCCAACTGATTTAGTCTTTCCTCCTTTTAACGGAGCACGTTTGTGTTAGGTGTCACTGTTGCATGATTGAAGCGGACCAGTGTGCACTTTTTTCTTTTTTTGAGCAAGGGAACATACGGATCAGCCAGAAACATCACTCGTTCAGTCATTATTGTTTGTTGCTTTTTGTCTGTGTATGACACTACCAGCCGGAGTCATTGATGCCATTACATACCATTTCTTTAATACTTAGAGCTTATAGTTATAGTTTGTTTTGCATTAGAGTGATTGGCTTTTGTTTCATATGTAGATGTTCGTTCTGCTGTTGGTCTAATTCTCGACTTTCATTTCCAGGGTTCATGTCCCAACCAGTCTCTACGCCCTCCACCACCTTTGCATCAGATGCCTCATTTGCCGCAGCCTTTGGTTCAGTGCCACCTGCGGCTGCCTCGGGTAAGGGTTTTCACCAAGGATTCAAGGACGCCAGTTTTGACAGAGCTGCGTATGGATTCTGTTGCACACAGGAAAACTTCTGAAGTTCACATTTCAGGCTTACGGTACAAGGTAAAGGTAGATAACACCAAGGGTCAAAATGCTTTGCTAATTTGTCTTGTTGATTTAGTCTTTCAGTCAATTTCTGTTGATGAAACATCTGGGCCGGTACAACATAATTCCTTCCACTTAATTCTATGCCACTCTTACCATCCATTGTTCAAGACCAGCTGATTCCGTTGATAACGTGGTCAAAGCACAACTGATGAATCGCAGCATAGAATGGCACTGGAATAGAATTGTTGCAATATCCTAGCCATGGTAATTTGAGTCATTACTTGATTGAAAAAGTGATTTGCAGGATGTAAATCTTGTTCCTTACTTAGACGTGAATAAAGTAGCCACCGCTTACCACAGACGGAACCCTGACAACCTCCAAGCATACAATTAAAGGCGTTCCGATGGTCTGATATGTTGGCGCTTGGGTAGCATGTTTTGGCCATGTGCAGGCCTTGGGAATACCGTACTTACACGACAGTAGGTTGAACACGAATATAAGTTGACCCCTATATGTTTGACTGGCCGAGAAATTGGGCGGAGATGTGGGTCTTTGACCGAAAATTTAAAAAATCTTTATTCATTGAGGTATGGCACTGAGGTCTAAATATGAGGTCCATTTTTGTTTATCTCCTTTGATTCTAATTTTATGAAAGTGTCCTTTAAATATTTTCTGCAGAGATTTGCAAAATATCTTACGCTTAAATTTTGCTAAATAGGGTATCAATGACTTCTGTATGATTCAAGGAATGTCATAAGACCAACCTTATTGCCCTGCCTTACCTAGAACATGAGTTGCAAGGTTTTGAAGTTGAAACTCGAGAATGTTTTTCTGGTACTTAACTTTGAAGTCTTGGAATTCGTGTTCTGGATAAGGCATAGCAATAAGGTTGGTCTTACGGCATTCCTTGAATCATACAGAATCCATTAATACCCTGTTCAGCGAAATCTAAAGAACAAATATTTCGCGAACTTATGCAAAAAACTATTTCGAGGAAGCTCACATAAAATTAGAACCAGAGGAGATTACCAAAAATCGACTGCATATTCAAAATAAGCACATATCATTACATATATGTACAACTTTTCAGCGCCATATCGTGAAGAGTAATTTTTTTTTTTTTTCGAAAGTCCACTCACCCCTTATGAAACACAATTAGAATATAGGTTGACCTGTTTTTTATTTTTTTTTTACGAAAAACATTGAACATCACACTTTTGTTTACCATAAGCTCGTCTACTAAATCTTGCCAGTCAATGTCACAAGCTGCACCTACATCAGAACTACCAGAGAAGTCATCTGCCTTGGATGCTTGGTAGGCAGCCTCGGCACCATAAATATTATCCTTGGTGCCACCAAGTGCGTTGAAGGTGGAACGTTTCTCAAAACCAGCCTGAATAATCTTCAGGCTGACTTTACGGCAGGCGCGACAAAGGAACTCCGTTATCACTGTACTGCTGGCTTTGTGCACGAGTAAAGGTCGAGATTCTTAGGTCCTAAATTTATTGGTGAATTTTCAAGTAACATTTTCGAAAAAAGATCGACCTATAGTTGTAAATCCTCTCAACGAAGCCTTTGGGACAGGAAATTAGCTTCGTTGTAAGCAGTATTTTGTTCAAAGCGGAGGAGCCATTGAAGAGTCGTAGTAATGCGAGAATACGAAAAACTTTGAGTAAAAAAATATTCCGTACAAAGTAATTTCGCTATAACGAGGATTTACTGTACGTTAGTTCTTGTTGACCTCCTCCATGTGTAGACATAATGCAGATCATGGTGACAGCCTTTGTCTCCCGCTACTGAAGTGTCCAACTGGTTGTGGCAGTTGCATGGCATTTTCCAAACTGTTGGGAGCTTCTTATGGCGACAAAAAGGCTTCCCAAAGCAACGCTGCAGAACAACACTAAATCACTTTACAATACTATAATGGTAAAGTATGATTTTTTTACTACTCTATTCTCAGTTTGACGGGAAATATTTATAGTATTTAGTGCTTGAGAAAGCAAAGCCCGAACTTTCTGGCGCAGGAAACGTTCTCACTGCCTGCTGATTTGTCTTTAGTTTTTTTAGAATGTTATGGAGACCTTTACCAAACACAGTTAACAAAACCGGGCCAAGTACATGCTGTCGAAATGAAGTTCATGATAAACTGGTTTGGGAGTGTCAATGCCGCGTTGCCACCTGCCTTTTGGTTTTTTTGCCTTTTATGGCTTACCAAGCTACTTCACTCAGTAAGAGTGGCCATTTTGCTACTGCAGAAGCATAATTTACTAACGCAGCTTAGCTTTATAGGCCTCTTATGGTCCCTTTAAGGGGGGGACCTTACTCTTTAGAGCCGGAAATTGGTCCAAATATCGCGTTCATTTGCTCCAGGTTGGTGTAGAACATTTATTTTTGCTTGGACTCCTGTATCATCCTTGGTTTATTTGGCCTTTGCCACAATCACTATTAACATGTTCTGAAATGTTTTTAGGGGCGAAGCTCCTTAGGGTGTGGGTCTGTCCCTCCTCTGTAGTAGTAGTCGTCGTAGTAGGTAGCCACGTCTACTTTTATGAGAAAAAAAATTCCGAGGGTTGTGGCCATAGCGGAATCGAACCAGGGACCCCTCGCTTCTGAACGCGTGGCGCTAACCACTACGCCACGAAGCGCACATGGACAGACGCACCACGATGGCAATAAATACTCAACATTAACGAAAGACTGCGCGTTTCTAACGCGTTTGTGCTAGCGCGTTAAGGCCCGTGCAAGAAGCTGGTGTAAGACGCTGTGGCCTCTCCGCCTTACCCCCGTATTCATAAACGCTGATGGCGTCGGCAAACGTGGTGCACGTTCCGGCATGTGTAAACGGCTGCGTAAGACGCTGTTGCCTCTCCCCCTTACTAGAGAGTACTGCACGTTTCTAACGCGTTTGTGCTAGCGTCCCCTTAAGCGGGAGATAGTGCAATTATAATGAAAGGCGCTGTTATAAAATAGGAATGACGTCACATATGGCGCGTGTCATTGGTGGAAGTCAATCGTTCGATTTAGTGCGGCGAGACTGGGCGAATTACACGGAAGATTCACGGTTTACCGATGATTCCCTCCGGAGCTTCGCCCACTCATCATCATTCACCCCGTGGATATGCTGTTTTTTTCTCATTTTCTCAAAACAGCATTTTTGGTGTCAGTTTTGGAGCAATGATATCTCTGGTTCTACGTGTCCTATCAACACAATTATTTTTTTTTTTTCAGAAAGGTAGGCATTTGGAGTGCAATAGGCCTATACTAAAACAAATATTACAGAAATTCTCTAAGTAGTAATTTGCCCTGGGTGCTATGGGTTCATATACTTTAAAAGTTTGCCATGGATAAAGGTTTGCTCTCACTTGATATAAAATTGGCCTAGAACACTGTTCTTGCTGTTTTACACTCTTTGTTGGTTCCAGATCATTTTTGTATGCCAATCTTTATTACGCCATATATAGTTTAGTAAATTGCTCACCCCCAAGCAAGTTGTGCAAGAGTCTGAATTTTCTGAAACATTATTTACTCTGAAATAAAACCGAATGTATATCTTCAATTAGCACATTGAAGTACATCGGTTCAGCAAGTTTCATCAAATTTTAACCAGAAATAAAAAATAATTTGACGTGCACAGTCCCCCCCCTCAAGAGGAAGCTTTAGCTTGGGGCTCCTATCTAAATACATGGGAAAGGAGAAATCGTTTTTCTCGGCAGCCAATGCACCAAATTTGAGGTTTGTTGCATTTAAAAGAAGCTAAAATCCAGTGACTGCCAGTTGGAAATTTTTTGTCTAGCTCATCAAGTTTTTAATAAATTGGCAAAAATCGCAAACTTCCAGAAAATAACTATCAAGTTTACAACTCTAACTCAGCAATGAAAAGCGATATCACAATTCTGAAACTGCTCCTAATAGTACATCTAAAGTGGATTTCGCTCTGTGCTATTGCAGAAATAGAAAGCACGGTAGCTTATACTGAAGCTAAATGGTTGTTAAATTGTGGCAGCTAAATTTTAAAGCATGCATATATATGTAGAAAATAATCAGTTCCATTCGGAATAGTAAATCAGTCGAATATGTGAAGCGAGATATTCGCGACTAATGCAGCTAGTCATGTGCATGGCACAATGACATACCCCCTAAATCTACGGCATTTAGTTGGTTTAAACATGTGAAGAGCTCTTGTTGTAAATGTTTGGTATATATATTTTTTTTCTTTCTCGCGGACGTGTGCACACGCTTCTATTGAATCATTCAGTCAGATCATTCTCTTTGGCCATCTGCGTGCCATGAAATGCGGCTCCAGTATCGGCATTCTGTTATGCTGCAAGTAGCGACTTCTTAAAATTTTATCGCTCTTACAATGCAAGGCCTTCGGGATCAGCACGTGCCTTCATTAAGCTTTGAAAGAAGAGTATCGTGCTGCATAGTCGTGTTTCATTCGCCATTCACCCCAGTGCACGATAAGACTACGGACCTTGCTGTAAATTTGTTTTTAGCATAGCAGACACCCAAAGAGAACCAAAGAAAAAAAAAAGTGCATGACTGCGAGGTGAGGTGGGGAGTGCTCATAGATTTCCAAGCATTAAATGCATTTAGCTCCCGTTGTCGACGACCTTCAAAGTGACCTTGAGCCAAAAACCAGAGCCGTTATCTAAACGCGATCATCCAGGCACTCAAACGAGATCATCCAGGCAACCAGTCAAAAGGGTTGGGGGCCAGAAAAATGAGGTTTCTGGCCCCCAACCCTTTTACAGGACCGCATTACATACGCTAGATACTCCCCAAATAAGTTACAAAAAATATTGCTTCCGATTTCTTCCTTCCTAATGTTTGTTCACAATATCACTCAAGCTGTAACTTCTAGTACACTGAAGTTTTGTCATTTTCAATAGCGATGTTCAAAAGGCAAATAGAGAGGTTGCCTGGGCTCTTTTGAATGCCATAAGTCGTGAGCGGTCCGTGACAAGAAAAGTAGCAGCAGACACTGAGCGCGCTGCACTGTTGGGAGAAGAAAAGTGATTAAAGGCGGTGCAAAAGACTCCATATGACAGACAGCAAGACAGGCAGCAAAAGACGCCATATAGTAGTCATTTCATGCTTACATGTACTCTCGACTACGGGAGAGCCAGCATTTTTTTTAATGTAAAATTTACGTCTCCTGTTTGTATTATCTACATAGTAGTATTCAAGGCCACCTTTATTTGCGCTGCTGATGAAGTAAGTCATATACTTTTAACTATGGCAAACATTATTGCCAACTGGCTGCACCTTGGACGCTAACAATCTTTGTAAACAAGTTAGCTTACTGATGTCTGAATTCAGAGGGGATTTTTAACCCGTTCAGACTGTTAAAAAAATCTGGCCAGTTTACTTTTTCATAGAACAGGTCTTGTCGCTATATTCTAAATAAACAATTTGACCGAAACAATAACGAATCCTGGCCTTGGCTCGATATATTTATCGATGAGCGTACTAAGAAGCATCCAGAAGGCCCCAAGCAACTTAGTCCTGTTCTAATATGGCAGTCAGCTCTATTTAATGACAAGGGGCATCATTTATGAACAATCAAAATGTAAACCTCCTAAATCGTGAGATATAATCACCGCAGCGAAGCGATATCATGTGATCCCACTTTCAACACAAGAACGATTGCGCGCGAACGCTTGCAGTGGTGGCCCTCGCTCTAAATAATGGTTCATTCGAACTTTTGATAAAGCATACTTCATAATGTGCAGTACAATGACTGAAACTTGCTAATGTAGCAAATACTGGAATGTCAGCATTGCTATACAGTCGAACCCACTCAAACAATATTGAAATGGCACGAAAATTCTATTGTTATAACCGATAATTGTTGTAACCGGGTTACAAGAAAAACAAAATACAGGGATGGCATAGCTGTTGTGAAAAAACTATAATGGCGGGGAGGCATATGTCCCTCCTGAACACCTTCCTCCATCCTGGCTGCTAGTTTGTGTTGACTTTTAACTGTTAAATTCTGCTTCCTGCGTGCTTCCGATCGTTTGTAACAAGGCACGGCTGTTGGTGTTGCACTGCTATAACAACTTGCAAAACGGGGTCACGGGCGGCAAGTGACATGCGAGCTCTGCCCAGGCATCACTTTGGTGGCCTCAAAAGGGGCCTTTTAAAAAATGCGAGGTTGCCGTGGCAGCCTCTCAGTTTGAGAAGTCCAGAAGAAATGCTTGGGCGAGATCGCCACGAGCATCTCGCCACGGCTTGCACGAGAAAACCTCACGTCCGTCAGCCTTGCTTGCTTTATGCGAAGCTTGGCGACATCCTTCTCCAAGCTATCCAGGTGTTCCACAGTATTTCAGTGGAAGGTCCCCATGCTAAAACGAAGTCCCGCAGGGTCTGAATCATCTGCAGGGCTTCCTGCGAGGACATTGAGGCAGCCTGCCCTGCCACGTCATCGCTGCTATCGTTGCTATCCGATGCAAGCACAATCGCGACGATTGCCTCATCGGTTAAAGCACTTCGTTTCCAAATATATAGCAGTGCGCTTTCTTTTCACCAGCAATGCCGTGCATTGCCAATGATCAGCAGTAGGATCAGCCGTCCTCCATTTCAGTGACGAGTCTAACGAGGCCGAGAAACCACATCGCCAGGAACGACTTCGACGCAACCAGCAAAGATCCAAGCACGTAGAGCCATTGGCAGAACTGCATGGAATGAGGGGCCAGCCGGCCAGCGCGCACTCTTGGTGCCGGAGCGCCATCAAGCTATCAGTGCAGTTGGAGCGGTTCATTCGTGTTTCGTAGGGAGGTGCGGTGTAGAGCTATGGGCGCAGCCCATTAGTTTTCTGAGGGGTGGAAGGGCGACGGGAGAGAGGTGCGCAATGCAGAGAAGGCTGGAAAACAGCGCGGCGAGGTGCGGCGGCTCAAATATCTTATTTTCAAGGATTTCGCATTCCGTTACCTTTCGGCACGGACACCCAGTGGCCTGACTTCATTATATCCGATAATGCGGCCTGGGGGCATTGTAGTAAGCGGGTTATTTCACCATAGAAACATACAAAAGTTGACGGTGCAGCAGCTTCTCATTGTTATAACTAATATATTGTTAAAATCGGTATCGTTTTAAGTGGGTTCGACTGTATAACAATGGTGAAAAAGACTTCATTATTCGAAAACTATTTGAAAAGTTTTCGCTTCAATTCTCTTTTGGCACTATTCGATTCGTACTCTGTTCGGTCTCAGAAATTGCTATTTGCACATACTTGGATGTTAGAGAGCCTTGCTAGATCCTTCACATCCCCAGATGAGGAAGAGGAGGTGCACCCTACCGTGGGTGGGTTGACCCTGCCCACACTTGAGCCCCCACCACCACGTTCCTCATCACCATCACCCACGGCCGAGTTGATGCGAGGTGCCGGCACCACTCCCATCCTGGCGCATATGCCAGAGCCTGGCTTTGGCGATCTGGACACCTCGGAGGAGCCCTGGCCCAGTGAGCCCTTCGAGCCAGCTACTACTGCTGCAACTGCTGCTACCACCAGCAGTGCCGCCTCGTCTGGCTGGCTGGGCTTCGACCAGGGCCGGCCACACGAGACCACGTCCACCGCAGTGTCCAGGCCAGCGATGGCGAAGACAGTTGTATCTGGATCAGCGATGCCTGGCACAGCGATGACCGGTTCGACAATGCCTGGCACAGTAATGCCTGGCACAGCGATGGCCGGTTCGACAATGCCTGGCACAGCGATGGCTGGTTCAGTGATGCCTGGTGCGGCGATTCCCAGTTCGGTGGCGATGCCTGGCACAGCGATTCCCAGTTCTATGGCGATGCCCGGGGCTGCAATGGCAGGTGCTGCGATGCCTGGAACTGTATTGGTTGGCCCTGCAATGGCCAGTCCAGCGATGCCCGCTTCAGCAGTGGGTGCACCATTGCCTGGTGCAGCCATAGTCAAGCCACCAGCCAGGCCGGCTTCGGCCCTGGATGACCTCAACTTTGCCATTCAGCAAGCCATGGGCGGTGTCTCGTCGCCTGCTCACAGTGCAGTCCCATCAGGTGGCGCAGTGTTGCGCTCTGTATCCCTTGGTTGGCATGAAAGCCTTGGTTATATTCTCTTTGGTTGTCGTTTGTTGAGTTTGCATGTTGAGGTTGTTTATATTGGCACATTGTAGTTGTCGGCAGCTTGACACACTCCCTGTACTCATCGTTGCAGGTCTGGACTCATTTGGAGACGTGCTTCAGCCTCGGCCACTTATGAGTGGGCTGGCCAGCCCTGCAACCAGTGCACCCACAGCTTGTGAAGCACCACTAGCAGCCTCAAAGGCTCCAGCTTCGACGGGGGGTGGCCTGCTGAAGGGCGACTTGGATGCTACACTGGCTAGTCTTGCACAAAACCTGGACATCAATGGCCCAAAGCAGGCTGCGGCACGCAAGTAAGTCTACAGTGGGGCTCATGCACAGTTCACCAGCCTTTCTGAGGAGGTTTTTCAATAGTCGGACTTTTGATGCCAGCCTTCTTAATATAACAACCCACTTCACAACTTCCTTCATGCTGAGACAGATGTGCCTGTGATCCTCACTGTCAGTATTGCTTAGCACAGACCTGTAATGTGCTAAGCAATACTGACAACAAAAAGCTGCCAGTGTTAACATCTTTCACCTTGTTAGTGGTTTACAACTGCTTCATGCAGCAGGACACAGCACAGTGAGCGGACAATTGACACTGACTGCATCAAAAACAGCTCTTCTCAGTAAAATGTTTCTACAATGCCTCTGAAACAATTCTGGCTAAATTGGCACAGCTTTGGTCATTTCCTTCCAAAGTACAGAAGGGGGCAATTATGCAAGCTTCAGAACTCTCTATCGTAGTTGTGCTACGTGCTTGTACAGGACTTCAGGCGGAGGCCACCAGTGGGGGTCACCCAAGCCAGCTGGCAAGACCGGTGGCACCAACTGGACTCCAGTTGGTGGAGCGTGGGCTGGCAGTGGCTCCCCTCAGCACCTCTTCCAGCCACAGCCACAACCGGTGAGGCTCCTTTTAAGGTGCTCCACCTGGCAAGACAGTGTAATGTAAAGACCTTGTTTCAATCGTTCACAAAGAGCTCAATGCCTTCTACCAGTGGTTCTCAGCTTTGTCATGGACCCAGTGACCCACTCAGAAACAACCTTGAGTAAGCTTTTTTTTTTTATATATACAAATGCAGTTATTGTTACTTTCTCCAGTTTTTGTAATATCTGTTGCTAGTGTTGCAACTGCAATCTCCTGAGCTGTCTGGTGCTTCACACTGTGATGCAGACGGTACCGGCAGCCCCCGTGGCAGGTGCACAGTGGGGACCCATGGGGGGCACCTTTGGACCCACGCCTCTGGTGCCATTCCGACCTCAAATGGGAGCACAGCCCCCTATGATGACTGCGGCAGCACCCGGCATGTTCGGCGCCCCGGCACCTGCACCGAGCAGCCAGCCTGCTGTCAACGACCCTTTTGGCGCCCTCTGAAGCTTCAGGTATATAAAAGCCTCTGCACCACGTCAATGAAAGTTCATTCAATAGATGTTCCCTTGGACTCCTTCAGCTATGCCAGTGAAGCTGCGTTCCTACAGCTTCTCTGGTATGGCTAAATGTACAGCTTCCCTTTTTTTTCTTTCTTGGAATATGTTGCCCAGTTTAAAAGTAGGGGTGTGTGAATACTCGAATATTTGATTTTGAATTGAATAGTGATTGTTCAAATAATTCAATTCACGAATTGTATATCTAATATTTAGTATTGTGAATTTTCGACATGGCCATACTATTGGCCACACTGTCTAGCCCGTTAGGCCTAATTGGAGCTGTGTCGTGCGAAGTTGCTGTGGGCCTCCCGATTTGAGAACTCTTTACCGTTGGCACCGATAACGACACGGTGCCGTGCCGAGTGATGGGGCACGTCCCCTACTTTTGTCTGTCGCACATATTGGCATTAACTCTTTCCCTACCATTGGGAAAATAGGTGTTTTTGTAGGTTACGCCAGATATTTTTTTCTGAAGGAACTACTGCACTCAATATTTTCTCTAATACATAAACAAAAAGCAAAATGATTGCACCTCACGCAAAGTTTTATTAACGAGATGTGTGTCAAGAAGAGATATAAATTGCCGAAATCAAGATTGTTAAATAAATTTGAACAAAGTTTGTAAAGACATGCTTGTATCGACTAAGAAAAAAATGTAGTGATATATGAGATGTACAAAATATATTGCTGTCTAATAAACATTATCTCCAAAAAAATCCAAATTTTTCATTGAACAAGTATTCTGCTACAAAAATTTAACTGCAAGCGCTACAGTTGGGTGTTCCGGGCTGCAGCCACTGATGTTGTGGGCTGGTTTCGTTCCTCGTCGCTCTCATTATCAAAGTCCGACGAAAAAGTAGCATCCTCAGACTCGCTGCTGCGAGTCCGAGGACAAAATCAGCCGCAGACACAGCAAAGTCACGAGATCTGCAATCTTTAGAAGCACGCGCCACTCGCAGAGGCAGCCATTTTTGCTTTCTACTTTGAGGATCCTGAAACTTTGGAGCACGTTTAAAAATTATCGCCTGGCAGGGAAAAAGTGAACTGCTTAGAAAACAAAAATATAGCTCTCCTCCTTCACGTCCAATAGCTCAGTGTGTCCGTGCGCGATATGGAAGGTCTCAAAAGCAGCGTTTCAAACCATTGACAGTGGATTGACAATGTCCAGTGGGTGCAGTACAGAAAGAGTTGACAAGCTGATGATAACCCACAGAAACAACCCGCCATAAAGATGGAAAAACCCTTGTTTTCTGGAAGAGAACTGGAAAGCAATAGTACTTTCAAGGCAACAGAAGATTGCCATTAAACACAGAAAACCCCATTGGTATTCCGCCGGACAACTTCACTATTCAGCTTCAGAGGGAAAAAGCACTATAAAGTCCAGACATCCTATTAATAAAAAAAATTCACCGATGGTTACGATAATTTCTAATCCGAAATTTGAGCGCAGCTCTAAACGCGTTTGCATTTCGCGATATATTGAGGCATCGCACCGATCACCGCACCGACTGGCAGAGCCGCAATGCGCGATGCTATAAATAGACCGGCCACATAATTGCCCCTTCCCGGCAACTGAAGCTTAAGCAATCGAAATCTTTACCAGGAAATGCTTGTTCGAATATTTGCACAACACTATTGTTAAGCAATGTGATTAGCTTCCTGAGCATGTGCAGCACTGTCTTTGCCTAAATTTGGAAGCATGAAAGTTTGTGTTAAATTTTCTGATATTCAATATTCGATTCAATATTCGGCTTTGTTTTCTTGATTCAATTGAATATTCGATTCGAAATCTCCTTTTCAGTATTTGCACGGCCCTATTTAAAAGCAACATAGAGTGCCTTTATGCTGTATTTTTGGTGTTCAGCATTGACACATCCATTTAACTTCTTACGATAACCATGCCTTTGTGGCGAAATGAGTGCCATTGTGCATCTGCGTTCACTGGTAACTGTGTGAAACGCATTTCAGCGGAGATTGCAGTGAAGTGATCGTCTATAGTTTTTTTTCATACAAAGCAGAAAATGCTACAATGGCTAGCTAGACTTCTCGCTGCTCGCATTCACAACCAAAGAAATAGCATCATGTATGAAAGAAAGATGTAGGTATGCGTAATGTAATTCAATGTAACATTGTCCCATGCGGACAATGTTACATTGTCATATTTTGCAATCTGTCGCAAAATATGATGTAACTATTTTATAGAACGCATCGCAGATCTGAGCCATTTACCAACCACCGAATAAGCAGAGCGGCACGTCTCTGCAACCGACGTAGTACACCACATACGGGAAGCACAGAGGTACACAAATTTGTAATTTGGCGTGACCATTCATTCACAAGTTGTAGTTGTAACATATGAAGTAGTAATTCTGGAGAAGGCCATTGCAGATCAAAAACAACTGCACTTCTACAACTTGCACTGCTTGCACAGTTTGCACTGCGTTGCTTCCCAAGTATGTAAGGGAGTATGAGTAGGGTCCTTTGTATTCATGTTTTATTTTAATTTTTTAAATCTGGGGGGTAACAATAGGGTCTTAATCTTAGAGGAAAACCGGGGAGAAATTGGGTGGTTCGTAGTCTGGCAGAAATACTGAGAAGTAGGAGGTTTTGTTGTTTGGCTGCCCTAAGTCCAGGATGTTTCTGGCAACCTTTACGAACAGTTAACACAGTGGTGTTCTTTTGGACACAAAACATTTTATTTAAAGAAGCGAAATCTTTCACTGAAATATGTAACGGCGATGAGAGCTGCTTGCAAATCTCGTGATGAATTCATTTTTACAAATTGTTGTAGGGCATTATTATTACACTTATGAGAAACGGCATCAGTAAAAACAACAAATTGAGATAGGTTTTACAATCCCTACTTTACTTTTTTCTCTGCACTTTTTTAGTGCAGAGAAAAAATAGGATGTCTGTGTGCACTACTTTTTGTGCACTACTTGCAAAAAGTAGTGCACACAGGCATCCTTCACAGGAGGTGAGATGCTTTTCCTTGTCTTACAAGCTCATGCTGATGTATATCAAGTGCATATTGAGCATTGTGTTCATAGACGTGTCGAGCCTGTCGTCCTTCACTGTTGTTATTTTGTTTTACTGGTTCCCATTATGTGCTCTTGCAACAAAATTAATTAAATACCGACTAGATGAATTGCCCATGCTTGAAAGTAATGTAGTTCGGTAAACATCCTCTCATCACAGCTGCCATTCGCACTGCAGAGCGACGTTACCGCTGCGTTAATTTGCTTGCTAGAGCATTACTTATATGCATGCAGCATACCAGAAATGCGATGCAGTGTGCCATTGTCATATTCATGTAAACGTGGGTACTAAAACAGCAACAAGCTTTCTCCACTCAATGCTGCCAGCCTCTGAATATATTTTTATATACGGCAGTTGAGGTATAGAGAAAATGAGGCATATACCATAACCATATAAATATTTATAATATATCCAGACCACTTGCTCACAAAGGGTAGGCAGCATTCATTAGTTCTGGGACACATTTATTTATTAATACTTTTTACTACAGGGAAAATTCAGAAAGAAATCGGGTTTAGCCCAATTTTCATAAATTTTGTTCGGTGTGTAAACATTGAGAATTACCGGGTTTTACCTGAAAACTAAGGATCTTGAGTATAAGTGACCTGAATTTCACATGTGCTGATTCTAGAAAGGTACTCTTTTATGGATTAATTTGAAACCGTGGAGTACTGAAAGAAGTTTTAAGATTGTACGAATATTCTATTTAATGTTGCTGCATCACTTTCATCCTGTCCAAATCTTCCGTTGACACTCCTCACGAACACGAACCTAATTGAAGTAGACGTCGATGGTGTTCCGTTGACGGCTTTGGTTGATACTGGAGCCCAAGTGTCCATAATGAGCTCTAACTATAATGAGCAACACCAACGCCTGCATTCTGTTTTCCCACTGCTCCATGTCACAGCCGAGCAGCGCCATGACTCGTCCTTCGCGTAACATTATGCTATTCAATATTCGCTTCGGCTCGAGTTTCAGCATTAGAAATTTAGAAGTTTTCGAAATATTCTAAACTAATTAATGTACATATTTTTTTCATGTACAAGATGCACCACCAATTACAACACCTCGGAAATAACTGCATACGACCAAATAATTTTCATTCACCCAAAAAGCGAAGCATTGATTGCGATAGAAAATTATTAGACAGCTATATGAAGTAAGGTTAGTACTTTTATTGGCCATTTAAACTCATGTAAACATACGTTTACTAACTAAATTGTTGTCATGCATGCACTGGTACACATGAACATATCTCACTTAATGAGTGCGGACACTTGCTGTCAGAACGCTGCCGTGATGAAGAGCGGTAGCAGCAGCGAGCGAATTCCCCTCCGTGCTGCCTCTAACGCAAACAAGATGCACAAGAACACAGTGCACATGAATGCATCAGCCATCTCGGGTCGCCTTGTCTTTGCAACCATCGAAGATTACCTCCCAAATTGCGACTGCACTGCCCCATGCGCAGCCGCAGCTGTAGAAGACATGCCCCCTTCCCCCCACCCTCATCTTCCTCCTTGCATGCTTTTCCTCAGAACTGGAGCATACAGGACGCAGCCACAATCTTATTATTTCCACGATCTTATTACCATTTCACTCTGCACATTTAGCATACACAGGGTAAGCTTCGTCCTCTGCTGTCACTTCTCTAGGAATCCACTGTACTTTTCTGGCCTTCTCTTATCCTATAGTCCAATCTTCCAGTGAGATGCTCACAGTGCAGTGGCAACCACTGCATCGACCCACATGTCTCTGATATCACGTGACCACAAGTCCCCATTTTCACGGCGCGGTGATCTCTGGTCAACAGCCAGCAGTCTCGTTTTGAATTCATCGCACTGAAGACAATACAGTATAGACCTCTTATAACGTAACCGTTTATAGTGCAGAACTGGCTACAACGCGGCCTTTTCCGACTCCCGTTTACCCTCCCATAGAACTCCATGTATACGCATACCGCTTACAGTGCAGCCCCGCTACCGCGCGTACCAAGTAAAAACAAAACTACTGTTCGCCGCAACCGCTGCGGAGAAAACCGCGGCCGCTATCGACGCGATCGTGGATAGCGGCCGCGGTTTTCTCCGCAGCGGTTGCGGCGAACAGTAGTTTTGATTTTACTCGGTACGCGCGTTGGCCGCATGTGTAAAAAAACTGCGTAGTCGCCATCGATGATTGCATAGATAGTGACCACGGTTTCAACTGCAGTTGTTGCAGCGAATGGTAGTTAATTCGTCCAGACTCGGTGCGTGCGTCGGGCGCGTGCCTTCAGCACCGCAAAGTCGCCTTTCATAATCGTGTTGATAGCGGTCACTGTTTTTTACGCAGCGGTTGCGGCAAACAGTTGTTTCGTTTTGACTCGGTGCAAAGTTGTCGAGCTTGAAGAGCACCGGCTACATCGCAATTATGTTTTCGCCAGCTCACTGTCGAAAACGTAATGGCAATGTGCGCGCGATAATACAAAGCATGTCTACATGCTTGGTCTACATGTTTTGCATACGTGCAGAGCTTGAAAATCGTTGTTTTGGTTATAGTGCGGTACCGCTTATAGTGCAGATACTGTATTCGCGACTCCGGCGATTTACATTATAAGCGGTCTACACTGTACAATTCATTGTTTGCTGCGCAATTGGGGAATTGAAGCCTCAGTTGTCAGCTATCCAAGTAAGCAAAAAAGATAATATTGTTTTGTCAGTACTCCTTTAAAATATATGTAGTTTTACTGGAGATGCAACGTAAGATACTCTTATCTCCTGTGCATAGAATCCTTTAGCTTCTTTCCTTTCTATTTCTTGCAAACCTTTGCAGAGCACTAAACCTTACAGGTAAGCCATGCCTTCAAGGCAGCAATGGTAAGGCTGTCTGACTACAGTTGCTTTGTGGATCGAGTCTTCGCTTATTTTGCTGAAACACGCCGCTGTTGATTGTTGAGTCACTATGTGAGACAACAGTACTTGCTATCCTCATTAATTTCATCTATTAGACATATGAAATACTATTCCCTATTGGAGTTTGTTTACTACACTGTCATCGTTGAATTTTGCCCCTGTCATGTAAAAGTTCTGTGTGAACTTTTGACTGAATTGCAGCAACTTACATCCCCCCATTGCACTGAATGCCTTTAGACACTGTGGCCCCTGATGTTACTGATCCTGTTCATGAAGGCACTATCTTTTATGTGATGACAAACAATTCTTTGCAATGGGAAACCAAATTGCACTGTTAAGTCAATTAATTAGCACACACTGCTATGGCATTCTGCTTCTAAGCAGGAGGTCAGGGATTTCATTCCTGTCCACTTGCAGCCGCATTTCTATGGCAGCAAAATACGAAAACACTTGTGTACTTAAATTTAAAAAACGCAGCTGTTCAGAATTAATCCAGACAGAGCTTGCCATTACACTGCCTCTCATAGCTCCTGTGTTGTTTTGTGTCGTTCAACACCCGTGAATCAAGGTCAATGTGAATCTGTGTACCATCTCCTGTCAACGTTTCATTTGTTCACGATAATGAGCAAATGGTCTGCAACATGTGAAACGAAGGCTTGACCAACTTGTTCACTTGCATTGTGCTTTCTACTTTGTTTCCTTCCTTGGTTAGGGTTATCAACATAAGCTTGCACTGTGCGCAGGTGCGGACCCCCCCGGCCCGAGAGGAGCGACAGACGGCTAGTCCCCGCAGTATTCCCTCCCCCCAGAGGTTATTTATGTGTGAGAGAGGGCGCGTGTTTGCGCAGGAGGCTGCGGAGTGTTTGTGCATGCTGTACATTTTGTTTCTGCACATGCCCCCCGTGCTGGCCAGAGATGACACATTCCACAGTGTTGCTCTCCCTGGACCCGTGGAGCAGCCCAGCTTTAGGAGTCCTCCCCTCCGGCTGTTTAGCAAGCTAGGCCACCCCCCCTGCTGTGATGTACTTGTGGAGCATGCCAAAATAAATTTGTTGCCTTATTACAGCACCAGGCTCTTCCTTCCTTGGTTGCAGTGCACTTCTCATCCGTGGTGTGCACTGGAAAAGAGAAATTTGCCTCCGCAGTCTGCACCGCCCCCTCTCACAGCACACAAGAGAGGGTCACAAGTGTCATTTAAAGGGATACCAAAGGCAAATATTGAGTCGAGCAAAATGACAGTCTTTTACTTCAATTGACAAAATGATGCGAGCAAAGGACTGGATTGATGCTGACGCTTTGAACATCTAGTACCAGATCCTGCAACATGTCCCGTTTTCAACTGATGAATTGTAGTAGATTATTGGCAATAAAGAAAGGCTCATTGCAATGCCTTTAAATGTGAAAAATGCAGTGTTCCAGACTGATTGGGAATTCCTAGAGAACTTGTTGATGCTATTGCTTCATGCTGTTCTATTGGCAGTTTCTACAAGAAGGTTGCACAACCTCTGTGCATGATTAAATTGAAACAGGCAGTAGCACCGGACAGAGAATGACCTCTGGAATCACCGGTGCAACTATGCAAGCTATCCATTTGATCATGAACGACATTTGTGAATGACCTGTTTGATCATGAACGATATAGTCTGTGACCACTTTGTTCACAATTTTCTGTGCAACTGAATCTCTTGGCATAAAACAAATGTTGTGAAGTTACTAGAATGTATTGTCATTTCAGGTTGATTCAATGTTTGCG
The DNA here is from genome assembly GCF_013339745.2 of Dermacentor silvarum. Lineage (NCBI taxonomy): Eukaryota > Metazoa > Arthropoda > Arachnida > Ixodida > Ixodidae > Dermacentor > Dermacentor silvarum. Next base: position 23,548,032 of record NC_051161.1, read on the forward strand.
TATAGTGTCCCCTTAATGATAGACAGTGCATTGTTGTGGGCAGGCTGCCACCATTCATGCCTAGCTGTTTTGTTAATAGCATAGAACTTTTGAGTGCCTAATAAAGACTCGAGCTGTTGAACACCAATGCTGTGTCAATTCATCTGCTTTTGTTGCATTGGCTACTGTACACATTGCACTCTGGCAGATATAATGAGTTTAATGAAGGCCAGGTATTTCCTGTGTGATTGAAGAGAATTAATGCCTGCAAACATTTGTATAAGGAATTCTAAAGTGCAGTGGTATGCTAAGTTTCCTGGCTACATGCAAATTTCTCTGCCACTGATGCAGTGCACCTAACAAAAACATTTCCAAAAATGTTTCCAGCATGCAATTCTGCTGATGAGCAGATAGTTGTGGATTAAATTCCCTGCCACAGGGGCCACATTTTGATAGGGGCAGAAAGCAGAAATGCTCATGTACTGAGCATTACATAGATGGTGAAAATTTGTAGACAACCACTACAGTGCATCTCCATAGCACTGTTTCTTTGAAACAAACCCACTTGTCACTCTTCACCATATGTATTTCCTTGTTGCTTGCTTGCTAATTTGTCCATCAGGTCTTGTGCTAGAGAGACAGGAAGTCCCTTACTAAAAGTAGGGCTGTGCAAATATTCAAAATTTCTCAAATAATTGGAATAGTCTGCTACTCATTTCTAGAAATTGCTATTCAAGATGGCGGAAAATTCACTTCTGTTCAAATACAAGGGATGAGATTTATTGGAGTCTCGAGGAACAGTGAACGATGCAAGCGAGGTATTCCGAACGGTTCTACCACAGTAGAGCTGAGGTAGTTGCGCAGGGGCATCGGCTACTGGGTGAACGCACTCGGCAGACCACTTCTCAATAATTGCCATTCATTGACTAAAAATCCCTTGCATTTAGGCAGCCTGTATATGAATTTGTTGTCTTGTTTAGGCAAAGTAATTTATTATTCGGCCAGTCGTGCTAAGTTTGCATCTCTTTAAACGATGTGCGATACTATATCACTTTTTCCCAACAAACACAACATGCTACGTGCAGTTCATTTGTTTGTAATTGTGCGCCAGATAACTGAATGCAGTTTCCAACTTACAAGCTCCTCAGCTGACCAGTCTTCCACTTGCAAAAGGCATTACATGCATGTATCAAATGTAAATAAGGCTTTTACCAAACAGATTTGGTGCAGACTAAATCTGTAGCACCAAATCTGTAGCGCATGTCACACCAGGCATAAATTCGAGTTCTGCTTGGTACAGGCTACCATGGTTGAGTTAGGAGGGAGAAAAAGACCCTAGACCTTCATCACGATTGTATAAAACATAGCTTGGAATAGTTCACCCGTAGGTGGCAGAAGTATTGTCTCATGCGCAGCAACTGCATTCAAACAAAAGCATTGTAAAGGTGCATTTAGCACCACTCAAAATGGCACTAGAGTTTTAATATTTTTTTTTCAGGACGATGGTTCCAGAGAGAGAAAACGTGCTGAAAGGAAACTGCTTTGCTCGAGAGGAAGCTATTCCGTAAGCGCTCCTATCTGAATAAATGGAAACAAATAATTTTTCTCAGCATCCACAGCAGTAAAGTTGATAAGGTTTATTGCACATAAAAGAAAAAGCTAAATCTACTGGCTGTAAGAAGTAGATTTTTAATTTTTCAATATTTCTTTTACAAAAATTCTAAAAAATTTCGAAAATTTTGGGAAACTGAATTTACAGCACCAACTCTGCAAAAAAATCTATCACAATTGCGCACGTATTGGGACGTCTAAAGAGGTCAAATTGATTATACACTACTCTGAAATATACCAGTAGTTTGTGAGTAGGACTATTGAAAAAGCTTCCTAAACTTTATAACAATTTCATGAAAGATTTCAACAGTTCCATCATATTTGTCAGCTTCACACAGATGCAGCTCGCAGAACTGCAATATCTGTTTCTGTACTGAGTTATGGATTTGTAAGATTTGTAAACTTCGTACTTCAGTATTTTTAAGGTTGCCATTTTGAAGCTTTTTTTTTTTTAATTTGAGGCCATAAATAAAAGCTTTTGCTTCCTATAGTCAGTAGAATTCAGCCTTCTCTCCTTAAAGGCAACAAATTTAATTCATATCTTCAGTGGTTGCCTAATGAGAGAATGTTTGTGCTTCACATGTACTATTTGAATAGGGCAATCAGAGATTGTCAAACTTCCTCTTAATATGCTTCAATGAGACCTTGTTGGAAAAGGATTTGTCAATCTTTTTCATCTTAGATGTAGCAACACTGGAAGCACATATACTAGTGTTGGATATTAAAGCGAAAGCCTTAGGTGTCTATGTTGGCACTGCCCTACGCGAAACTGCACCGTGACAAAAAATGGTCGACGCTGCAAAAAAATGCTCGGATTGACGTCACATTTCTCGGGGAAGTTCCTGTAAACTGTGAATTAGTGCCTTTGAAAAGAAAATTTGGTACATTTCGGTCTGGGTGGGAATCGAACTCGGGCGTCCGGGTTGCGAGACGAGCACACTTCCCTGAAGCCGCAGCTGCTCCACGGTTGTGGCTTACTAAAGGTGTGCCTAGTGCGTGTGTAATTACACACATTATGTCGCAGCCATGTCACTGACTAAAAGTGTGGCCTAGTGCGTGCATTAACATGTTGCACTTGGGTACTACGTTACGAGTTCATATAGTGGCGTTCAGGAGGATCGCCTTAGTGCCACACGTGTACTTCCTATTGCAGCTCGTTGTCTTGCATGAACGCTGATTGTATAACTTAATAATGCATTACCAATATGTCTTGCAAGGAATGCTAACCCTGATTGCATACCTTCATGTATTACCAAATGTGCAGCAGGATTTCACCTTCTTGTGTTACAAAAACTTTTTAATTAGGGGTCAGTTTATTAGTTTATGTTTATGGTTTATGTTTATGAGCTTATAAATGATGTTAGAATAATGAAGTTTTCAAATCGAATATGAATATTCAAGAAAATGCCCACCAAATAAGGACTATTTTCTCGTTTTTAAAGCAACACGAAATATATAGTTTGCGTGGAGTCTGCTCAATAAAAAAAAACAAAAAACAATTCCGCTTACAATTACATGCTCATAATACTGTTCACAATTAGACATCCTGGCAACTGAGGAGCTTATAAATCATGAGCAGTCAGTTTCAATCATCCGGGGCACCACGGTAATTGCAGTAATGAAACAAGGAAACAGCACATTACTAAATGCATGTACAATATTGTGTTCACTATCCCTTTAAAAATGCACATTGTTTTAAAGGGATGCAAATATGGCGAGAATGGCCAAATAATAAATCAGAACAAATTCATACACAGGCTGCCTAAATGTGAACCATTCTAAGTGAATGACAGGAAATTATTGAGGAGAAGTCATCTGCTCATGCATTCACTCGGAAACTGGTCCCTCTGTGCAACGACCACAGCTATCCTGCAACAGAATCATTCAGTCCTAACACCCATCGTTCCGTCTCCCTCAAGACTGCAATAATTGTTACTATCTCTTATATATTTGGAAACTTTGAATAATGAATTCTCAAATCTAATATGAATCGAATAGCAGGGACTAGGGTATTCGATTGATATTCAAAGTTTTTAGTATTTGCACACCCCTAGCATTTATGTAAGATTGAGTGCAATCGCGTCTTTGCTGCAACGTTTCAGTAGCTGTGGTAGCTCAGCGTACTGCTGAACACGAGTTCTTAGGTTTGATTCCTATGGGAGCAGAATGCGCAAAAATGCTCACATACCTAGTGCTTGTCAAAAAACCCTAGGTGGTCGAAATTAACCAGTAGTCCTCCAGTACAGCATCTCTTATAGCCATAGTGTTGCTTTCGGGCATTAAGTGATCTGAATCGTTAATCACCAACCACACAATGCAGAGGTACGTCACTAACTCTTGTCTCGCAGTCGACAAAAGAGCGTTTTACTTGTTGTAGCAAGCTGTACTGTTTGCACGGGTTCGTGAAGCCTCTTTTGTGTCGTGTTCCTCCAAGAGATCCGATCATGCAAATTGCAATTGAAAGTTTTACTTGGTGCTTGCAATGGTTTGTATCAGACATACACTAACCAGTGTTTGCGCTGCCTTATGTATAATTGGATATATGTCGCACAAGGGGCATCATATAAGATGAAAAACCTTCATGCATGTTGCATGTGTAATGTAAAAAACAAGCAAAAGGCAGAAATGGTGCAAAAATGCCAAGGCGCCCAAGTATATCTGCACCTTGCTAGAGCAAGTTCATCAACATGCAACTGAGGCTGCTAGTGTAACCAACACTTCTTAATTAATATTGAATTTTATTAGCAGTAATCAATTAAAACACATCAAATGAGAATATTATTTTTTTAATGCTGGGCAGATGGTTCATAGACAAGTGATTGGTTTGTTGGCCAATCACTTGGTCATTAGTATCATCAAATGAAAACTGCTTTTTCCTTTTCCTATTCCTGTCAGTGCTTACATTCCTTCCGTGACAAACACATACATGAAGTCTGCTAAAACTGGCACAATATCCTGGCACAGTTAAACATTTACACAGGTCATCTTAATGAAATGATAACAATTTAGAACTAACACAATGGCTTTACATACAAATGAAACAGTTCGTATTGCTAACACTTGTATATTTCCCTAGCATCGATTTAAACATTTAGGCAAATTAACTTTCTATTCACTTCATCACAGAGGGTTCAAACAGAAAATTTCAGGCAGAATTCAGAAACACAAATTGTTTCGACAAGTTTACAATGTGAATTACTCTTCTTTGGTTAGTCTAGAAAAGTAAATAGTTCACATGCACTGTATGTGCCAACTAGCATTTCAGACAAGCTGGAACATTCATTGTTATTTGTTACACACTTTTACTCTACAGCTAAAATAAAGAAAAGACGTTCATTGTAACAAATCCGTCAACTTGACCAGATAACAAAGTAAACACGACTACAGGCAGAAGCACAAATGTGACATCTATATATCAGCTCGCCCGAGATTTGGTCTGACGAGATTAGTAAAGCTGCACCCGTCACCTTTTGTAGGCAGGTTCACAGTGTGATTTGATTCTATGTGCATAAGGTCCCTGTTATAATAAAGGTGGCAAGCCACTGAATGCAGTTTCGCATAGAAGGGACTGAAGATGGCACTTGATGCAAAATGCACTTATTAACATACTTCACAAAACTCCGTGCACTGCGTTCATGGTGGTAATTATGAAAAGACACAATGTTTAGCAGTTCTGCGAAACACAGCTGCGTGGAAGTTGGCCGCAAAACATATTGCACTATACATAAACAAGAGCACGCTATATCCTGCTGTGCTGCATGTCTTCGACGGGCACCCGTGTCTTCTGGAAGTAGTTTGCGGGATCACTCATTTTGTCAGTTCACTGTAACAGTTATCACACACTCTGACGGGCTTTCTGGATGAGGCCGTGGCTGCACTTTTTGCTGAGCACTCATTGCAGAAGATGTTTCCGCAGTTTCGGCAGTGGTGCTGCAAGATGCGGTACACAGGTAAAAGTGATCAGTCAATGGGACACAATGCGCTAGCCTGTTTGCAACATCAAAAAGCCAGTTCATATGTATGTCAGTTTAATAAGACCTAACCCTGGCCCGGACCATACGGTATCCAACTTTTGATAAATTGAACATCTCGAGTTTCTAGAGTTCAAATTTAGTCCCAACAACATTTCAAACATCCTTGGAGCAGTGAATGGTATGCTGAAGATTCTCTTCGTACTGTCAAAACAGGAAGGTGGCCATGAAATGACCATATTCTTTTGTAAACCGTAGGGAGCAGTTACCTCTTTTGATAGAGTACACCACAAACCTTTCGGATGGTGACGGTGAAGAGCTTCTCGCCACCCCGTACAGTGAGTAACTTGTGAGTCATCAGCCCACTTCCGACCTTGGTGCTTGGCGTTGTCCATCTGCAAGGGACATAGTAGATGTCAGTTTTGAACATAAGCCCTCTCTGTGCAGACACCTGGGGCAGCATTCTGAGGTGATCACTTTCAGAGATATTGTCACTTTCATGAGATTTCCCGTGACTCAACACTGGATGGGCGTCGGCGAATACGGTCAACAGCGTTCCTGGCACTGTACACATAAGCGAGCTAAGCGATAGCGCCAGAAACACTTTCAGCTGTATACGCCAATACGTCCTGTGCTGAGTTACGTGAAATCTCACGAAAGTGATGGTATCTCTAAACGTGATTGCCCAAGAATCCCGTACCCTCGGAAATAACAGTCCTCTAAGGTGCATGAGACATATAGCAAGCCACCCTGGCCACCAACATTCTCGTCTAGTGGTTCTCTGATAATCTTTTTGTCATCAAACATAATATGAAAAAGAATATTTGCAAGCTTGTGATACCGTACTGTTAACATCAAAGGGCTCGCCATCTGCAAAGAAATTTAATTTTTGTGTGATGTCTCAACAACAACAGTTTTAGTCACGAGTCATGTATACCCACTGCTCTTATTTACATAACAGTTGGTGGAAAGGTGCTCAGTTGCAAACGTGCTGTATTTGCACAAGTATAACACAATCCTTTTTTGCGAAGTCGCTTCTTCTCCATGAAAGGCGCTGCTTTGGTATCAGAACCATGTTCAGAATATAATGCGAGATTCCTGCCTACCTCCCTTCACCCTCAATATGCAGCGAGTTCAACAGCCAGGCAACTGAGCTGCACAGAAAAGCCAACCTCTCAATTTCTTGGCACACAGACAAAGTGTGTTGCGCATCCGTTCATATTATGCCATGCGTAGTATGTACACTTGCCTGCAAAAGTTTGCGAACTGAGAGATCTGAGAGAATGTCGAATATCTCCACGGCCTCAGAACATAGCCTGGCATTCAGACTTCCAGCCTGTACTAGTGTATGCGAAACAACATGGTGTTCTCCGTTTTACTAGCTATGGTTGCAAACTGCTAGATTCAATGTTTTTCTTACCCACGATCCATAAACTTTTGCAGCCGAATGTAAATATTATTACTGCATATTCACACTAAACAAAACCTGTTTAATTGTTTAGAAAATATTTTATTCTACAATTATGACAGGTAAAAACATTAAATTTATGGCTTGGACCTAATTGAGTGCTCTGGAATTGG